>NW_021632666.1:0-55338 GCF_004799145.2 Neltuma alba | reverse complement strand
AATCCTAAATTAATGTGGGATAAAATGTATAAAATTTGGGTTTTATCACAAACTACCAACAATGCCCCATGCACCAACAACCCACAACCGATCTACATAGGCACACAAACACATAAAAACCACTACATATTAGTTAACAAACTAATATGGCCAACATAACACACTTGAGAACACAAATTCCTAGCCTCAACCAACCCTCTACCCAACTTCAAAGGGCCTAACCATCAAGGCAATGCTCCAAAGTCACAAAAGTCCCTTATGACATTAGCTCCCTTTAAACATCAATTAGGATTCAAAACCTCAAAGACCCACTCTGCGAATTTCACACCCTAAATGTCCAAAGAGAACAAGTCAAGTCCTATCAACATTCTAAACTGATTAAACATTCAATTTAACCCTCATTAACACAACCCAAATCAAATCAAAAAATCAAAATTCAACTTCCACATTATCATCCTCAATCCTAAACCTCTATTTTTCATAAACCCTAACTTCAAAACTTCAAAATCTCCAAGCCCAAGAAAATTACACCCATTAAACACTTAGACTAACCCACATCGAACATTTAAACTCAAAACAATTGGTCAAAAACCTCAATTCTATCACAACCTAGAAAACTCCCAAGAAAGGAAGTATATTAGAGATTAAAATCACTTACTTGAGGGAATAGACCCTTAGAAACACCTTATCCAAGCCAAAATTTCAAAACCCTAAAAAGTTGCAAATCCACCTTCAAAAAAATCAATTTTTGCACAACTGATCCCTTCCTGTGTATTTATAAATTCGAGGCTTTCGTCATGGCGAACCCTAAACTTGGTCGTGGCAAACTAATCTTGAGATGGTTTTAGTTGCCTGAAAACCCTACTTTGTCATGGCGAGACATTCCTGAGAGGAACTCTCGCTTATCCAGATAACCTTTACCACGGCATACTCCTAACTTTGCCGCGGCGAGACCCTCTCGAGAGGAAAACCTTGCTCACCTGAACAACTTCCCATGATGAGACCCTCCTGAGAGGGAAATCTCGCTCACCTGAACAACTTTGCCGCTGCATCCCTATAACTTTGCCACAACAAGACATGCCCGAAATGACACATTCCCTGAACTCCAAAACAGCGAACAAATCCCAGAAGGGATTGTTCACCTAATTCCTCCAACTCACTTTAAATCCCAAACAAAACAACAAGATTCAAGCTTAAACACCAATTATCCTCAAAAATCAGGGTTAAAGAGCTATTAAAACTCAAAATAAAACTCAGGACGTTATACTTCCAAGGCCTAAAACCAATTTTATAAATTCAATCCAATATTTAGATAATTAATCTATTTTTTTAATTTATTGAGGCCTCTAGCTAATTAAAATAATTATTTTCCTCTAATTTTTACTATTTTCCCGAAAAAACCTTTATTTTCGAAAAATTCCGTAATTAGCTATTTCTATACTATTTTCACCCTTTAAGCCTCAATTGAGGTTCTAAAACCTTTAATTCACCTTTTTGCCATTTTTTGAGAATTTTCTTGAATTTGTTTCAAAATTTTCCGTTTTGCCCTTTCTAGACTGATAATTCTAAAAATGTGAGCCTAAACCCTATCAGAGTTTCACATCAAAAGTTGTTTCATCTCCCCATCTAGTTTCTATATTGGCCCTCATCACAATTTTTAACTCCCTAGGTCCAAGTGAAATTTTTCAGGATGTGACAATCTCAGTAGCAAACATTACCATTATGCATGCAAGATAGATGCAAGTGTATGACATGCTTACTTGATCTAACTCATGCTTACTTATAACATATTCTCATGCTTAGTGTTTCACATTAACATGTATGGCCATAGAAAACATCAATAAAACAGAGCATCATGCTAGCATTAGAATCTCATATCATCATCAAACAACATAATGCACATCCACATACAAGCATACACATCGAGCACACAAAAAAGGTAAGTTTTGACCTTGTAACCATTAAGCTTTCTTCTTGCTCCCTTTACTTTCCAACTACCAAGATTACTTGAACAACCTTTTCATCCTCTTTCTTAGTGTCTCATGGCCTTAATTTCGCAATACACAATAATAGGGAATCATTAAGCCCATGAAACCCATTAACCATCTTAACTCTTAAACTTGTTTCTCTTTTACCTTAATTTTCACTTTCTTTTTTATAGTCTTTAAAATCATTCTCTTGGTCATTTCCCACTTAATTTTTCATGAGGAATCCAAATATCAATTTGGATTTAACAAAATCTAACTCCTTCACCCATTTCTTGCCTTGGCCAAATAGTATGCCTCAAGGGTTCAAAATTTTCATTTTCAATTCTAATACTTCCAAACTTGTTTTCTCACCTTTACCCCACACACATTTTCATTTTAAACACATTAGAAGCATCAAAATCATCAAAATCCAATCTTAGGCCCAAGAAGCAGCTCTAGCCCAAATCTTACTCAAGTTAGATAATCACGAAATTCAACCAATTTCAGTATAAAATGACTTGATTCTTGTTCCTTTCAAGCCTTTAAACATTATTCTAACATCAATTTCATCTTCTCCTACACTTAAAAAATTTGTGTAGCATACCCTCCAAGGGTTTCAAACTCCTAAAAACCATTAAAATCTACAACCAAACTCAACAACAACAAGAGTAGTGAAATCTACATCAAAAACCATAAACATACATTGTTTTAGAGCTTGATCTTGTATGGAATCACTTGGTCTTTCTCTTGCCTTCTTTGTTCTCTCTCTAGAATTCATTTTGCAAGAGTTTTGCCATGGTTTACCATAGGCTTGGACAAAATGAGGGGAAGGGAGGGGTATTTATAGAAAACAAGATTGAATCTTAGCCCTTAATCTTGTAAATAGGTGGCGTAATCTTGATCGTTAATTTTTATCTTTGTCTTGTAATGACATGTGTCCTTATGACATCGTGCTTACATCATCTTGATGACATCATGCTTACATTATCAAGCCATATGTCTTTAACCCAACCGTATACGTGTCTTGCATCCGACCGTACACATGTCTTACATCCAACTGTACACATGACTTTCATCTAATCGTACACTTGTCTCTCTTCCATATCCCTTCATCATTTTGGCATTAAAATAGGAAAAAAATTAATGAAAAATTCGTGCAAAATATAGCTTCTAGGTGTTCTTCCATATATCTTGCCATACTGCACCGTATCAGGTGCTTTTTCGGGTCCTAACTTACCTGGGACCACTAGAACATGTTCTAGTACCATTTTCTCACTTCAAATAAGTCCACTGGCATTATATAACATGCCTAAAGAGGAAATGATGCTCTTCCCTTGTTCTTCCATTAAAACGATTAATAATATTCATTTCGCAGTAAACTTGACTGAATTTTTTCTACCAGTCCATGGCTCTGAGAATCTGTCTCTGGGTACCAATACTATTTATTTATCATGGGGATTTCTCCAATTTTTCTTAAGTTAAAAGTCAACCTCTAGATAGTTTACTTTGACTTTCCCTAGAGAGTGTATAAATAGACTTTAAATTCTAGGAAAAATTGTAAATAAAGACCCCCTAATATGTAAAAGTGCCATTTGGGGCCTTAAATTTAGAAAATAGCAAATAAGGATCGGGTCCCACTTTTGGAAATATGAAATGTGGGTGAAATGTCTGAAATGCCCCTCAGCCAAATTGTGATTTGGTCTACTGAAGTTGTCATCGTTAAAGTGAACTTGTCATTTCCCATAGTCAATTTGTCATTTGGCTGAGGGGTATTTCAAACATTTCACCACGATTTCATATTTGCAAAAGTGAGACCAGGTCCTTATTTGCTATTTTTAAATTGAGGGTCCCAAATCACAATTTTATATATTAGAGGGTCTTTATTTGTAATTTTTCCTAAATTCTATTAAAGCTAACCTCTTCACTTTTAGGGACGAAATTATTTTTAAAACCTGTGATAATTCCTCAAGTATTTTCTCCCATTTTTGTCCAATTTTCTGAGGCCTCCCTATATTTAAATAATTCAATTTTCACTAATATTTAAAATTGGCCAAAGCCCTGGGAATGCCACAAATTCCTTTCAATGGTATTTTCATTATTTTAAGCCTTATACAGACTTCTGGACCTTATTTCTATTTTTTTTGGAATTTTTTTGAAGTATTCAGGCCAACTTTCTATCTCTGCCCTTTTCGACCTGAAATTTTGCAAAATTTATGTTTAGGCCCCTACTCGGGTCTAGCCTCAAGATTCCTCTTATAGAGGTTTTTAACACAACCTTTAGCTTTTAATGACCTCAACTTCTTGTACTAGACATTAAAACTTCACATACAAGCCTTAACATACCATTTTCTATTTTTTAGGGATTTTTCTGGGATTTTTTGGCATAATTTTCATTTTTGCCCTTACAAGCCCGAAACTTTACGAAATTACGATTCTGTCCCTGGTTTAGCCTAACCTAATAATTTACCTCATTGAGGCTTCTAACATAAATTTTAGCCTACATTCACCTCTATGTATCATTCTTGAGCCTCAAGACTTTACTAGAGTCTTTAACTTTCTCATTTCTTAGTCTCAGAAAACTTTCCTTTTGCGATTTAGCCTCAGGAATCCCTCTGTCCATCCAAGGAACCTCTGAGACTTCGGCCAAAAAGAATCTAGTAGCCTACTTATTTTAGACTAATTCTGGTACTTCTATGTCTAAAATTCGGGATGTGACATTTGGCGAGGTAGCCTCAAGGAAAAGATATTGTTGCCAAGGTTACAAGTATCTTTCTAATGACTCATCACCTATTTCTATCAATTTTTCTTTCTTTTGGAAGCAAATGAACAGATCTAGGGTACTACCAAGAGTGAGCTTAATTTTGTGGAGACTCTTATGAAATTCTCTTCCTCTGAGAGACATCTTGCACCATCATTATCTTGCCATTAAGGGTAAAAACAGGCAAGGCAGCATGTAGCTTGACCTAGCTTGTTTCAAAATAGAAACAAGCTTAGGCTTTTTTAAAAGCCTATTTAACCTAATAGGCCAAGCCTAAGCTTTTTGAGAACCTTGTTAAGCCTGTTAGGCTTGTCTATTTGTCTTAATTTTAAGTTTTATTTTGTACTTATATTTAGTCTTATTCCAATTTTTAACATATAATTATAACTTTTTTTTATAATATTAATTGTAATTAAGATTTTTTTGCCAACTAATTGTAATTAAGATTTAAAATAGTAAGCGTATGAGTCTTCTACTTTAAAGCTTTAGCTCATCTTGCTTCCTTTGCTTTTCATACCTAGAACTTCATTGTCCAAGCTCCTAATTCAAGTTCCATAATATCCAACAACACTAGTTATATCAACACATCATTGCCATTCATTTATTAGAACTATAATAATGAGCCACTTCTAAACATAGTTCTCTTGAACATAATTTTAACTTTAGCTTTTGAGCTTTGATTTCAATCTTTCTAAAATTAAATTTTCACATACTATTTCCATATAATTTTTCATGTAGTATCCATTTCTAAGCTAAAAATTAACAAAATCAAATTTCTTCCCTTATAACTCAACTTGGTTGAGACAGATACATTAGGGTTTTTAGGGCAAAAATTTCACTTTTTACTCCAATGCTTCCAAACTTACTTTCTCACCTCTACCCCTATAATTTTTCATTGTAAACACATTTGAAGTATGAAAATCATCAAAATCTAACCCTAACTCAAGCCTATTCTTGGCCAAAATTCTACAAAGTTTAAGGGGAAGTTGAATTCTTTCCAATTTCATCACAACACCACTTGATTACTACTAGTTTCTTCCTCTTAATCATTAATCTAACTTACTCACAATTGGACATCATATTCTCTTAGGGTTTTATGCTTTCAAAACTCATCAAAAAAACATAACCAAGCTTAACAACACAAAGGGCAACATAAACTACATCAAAATCCACATCTTACCTTGTACTGAAACTTGACTTGGTTAAGGCTTCTTGCTCTTTATCTTTTCCATTCTTTCATTAAAATTTTCTACTCCTCCCTTTAAGGCCTCTCATGGCCGAAAATCGCACTAAGTGGGAAGAGATGGGGTATTTATAATGTCTTCCCAAATTAACCCTTCATTCTTTGCCATCAAATTTGATTAAAATTATATGGTTGAGGTGTCATGATCATAGCCCTCCCATGTATATTCTTAACTCTATTGAAATGTATTTTGAGATCCATCCTTTGAAATTATCATAAAGCTCTTGAATCCTTTCCCTTAAAGTTGATAGAAATTGCAAGGGCTATGTGTCATCTTTCTTATGCTTCCATGTGGCCTTAATTATTAATGCAATTTCATCACATGCCATTAGAAATATTCCACCAATAGAGAAGCTCCTAGGTGATGCCAAAATGACGAGGAAAATGGAAGAGAAGAGTTTAAGTCCTCTCTTAACTTATAACATAATGCCACTTGGAAAATCAAGAATTTGATAATCTAATTATTTTCATTCACATCTCATTGTCTAGAACTCTTCTCCTCATTAAGTAGAGCATATGAGATTTAATAATGAACTCACATGGATATTAATTGGAGAATATGGGAGAAGAAAGATATTGTTCATTTTGTCTCCTATTTTGGAAACATTTAATAATTTTATTTAGGAGTAAATTTGACCAAGTTCTTTTAATGGTCCACAACTCCTAAAATTCATTTCTTACCTTTGAAAATTCCTTCTCATCATAAGAAAATTCTCTAATTTTTCTCAAGTCAAAACATGGCTCAGAAGTAATTTCTTTTGAATTTCCTAAAAAAGCTCTCTAATTGACATAATTAGGCTTTAAATATTTTTAAAGCCAATCTTCTCATTTTTTGGAATCAAACCAATTTTATAAACTCATATAGTTCCTCAAATAATTAATTCCCATTTTTATTCAATTAATTGAGGCCTTCTTATATTTTAAATAATTAGATTTGACTAAATAATTCATAATTAGTCAAATTTCTAAAATTTCCTAAAATTCATTTTGGGGGCATTTTTATCATTTTTACCCTCAAATGGGCCTTTACGCCTCGTTCTTTATTTTCAAAAAAAATTCTAGAATTTCGGGCATATTTTTCATCTTTATCCATTCCAACTAGAAACTTTTCAAAATTATAATTTGGTCTTTGCTAGGGATCTAACCTCAAGAATCATCTTATTGAGGTCTTTAACATGCGTTCTGGCCTATATTCATCTCATATTCTCACACTCAACCGTAATACTTGATCGAAGTCTCCATCTTCCTCGTCTCTTGGTCCCAGAAAATTTTCACTTTGCAATTTGGTCTCTAAGAATCCTTCTATCTTTTAAGGGAATTTCCGGGACTCCTGCCAAAAGGGGTCAAATAGTCTACCCATTTAAGCCTATTGCTTGCACTTCTAAGTTCAAAATTCAGGATATTATGGATTTCGTTTAATTAATTATTCTTTCTTAACTCCATCTCTAGGGAAAATAAAACAGTTGATGTTCTCTAAGAGGAAGAGACTACAAAGACAGATTCACAAGCAGTAGGAGGGCATTTAATGTCCAATTTATGGAAAGAGAAACAGAAAGGCACTCGTATGTGGTATAGTGGAGCACCAATAATCAATGCGCTTTCACGTCCATATTTTAGGAGACTCTCTTCATACTTACAAGGCTAAAAGGGTGGAAATCATCGTGTGTGGTAATTCCAGGATCTATACAGTTTCAAAAGGTTGTGCTTCAAACAGGACTTATGGGGGTACATTATGATGGTAATTGGTTTACTTAGACTAATAATCTAACGGGTGATTCTCAGGTTTGGGAAAGGTTGCACCGAGTGCAATACCTTTACTTTTTTACCAAATAATCAACAAAATAGAGGTAAATAGAATCACATTTGATGGCTAAAAGTGTGAAAATTTTGTTCTTGAGTTATTATTCACAGCAATTCATAATTTGACCAAACTTTGAAAAATTATAACTAATTTTAGAAATATTGAAATTGAGTGATTCCAAGTTCTATTTGAGGAAAAATGATTGTTGGGCGAATTATCTTCAAATTCGAGCCCAGTTTTATTTTCAAAAAGTACTGTTCTTTCGGTTACTTTTTTAATTTTTTAGTATTTTTGTCTAAGTTTGGATAGGCATAATTTCTTCTACAAATATCCATTTGAGGCATATTACCACTTATTTTAAAGAAAAAAAGAGACCTATTTGAATGGAAAGTTTCGTGATTTATCTCACCCCATTTCTCATATTCACGTCAGTCAAATTTGCATCCCAAATGGTTGACTTTTATCCCCTAGTTATCTTTCCTATCCATAATTAAGCTCTAAGTTCACATACCATTCATTCAACCATATAATTGACTATAATAGAATACTTGACATGTGTTTGCATCCAAACATCACATATAGTCATCTATAAAAGATTAATTTACAATCCTCCACATGATTGCAAAAGATTCAAAATCATAAAGTTTCATTGCATTAATGGTTTCCTCATACATTAAACACCTCCTTGCCTTTTCCTTTTAATGTAGTAGGCCCTAGTGTTTGTTGAACATTGGAGTAGGATTCATAGGAATCTTAGTTGTAACAATGAAACTACTACACTTTTAAAATAATCAATATTGAAAGGTTAACCATAATAGGAAAAAAAAAACTTTGTAAAACATTAAAAAAAATACTATCATGGTTATATAAGCATCCTAAATCACATGAGATTAACTATGATAGAAAAGAGTTAAACCAATATATAAATATGTTTATCATGGTTAAAAAAGCCTTTCTAAATTAATTTCGTGCAAATTGAGATTCACAATAAATAGGGTTTTGGGCATTATAAACCCATAATGTCATTTTCGACCATAAGCCCATAACACGATTTTACAGAATAATACATTTCATAACTTTCTAAAATCAAAAGTCATCTGATGTCAAAGATTGTTGTGGATCAACAACTCATATCAAAAAAATCACATGCAAATACCTAGAGGCCTCCAGCCTTCTACCAACATGCAATCCAGCAACAATTATCAAAAGTACACTGTCAAAATAATCAATCTCAAACATATCAGAGTATGTGGAATGGGCCCTATTATGGAAATATACGTCTATCCAACACAATCAAAAGAGTGGAAGCACTACAATTTTGCAATAGTAGCTCAAACTTCCAAAGCCTTCCCTGACTGACCTGAACAGGAACTATCCCCTAGAAAAGTGTTAAATCAATGGGATGAGACAAAAGCCTTAGTAACCAACAAGCCTACTTATCAAGCATACAAGTAAGTACTCGGAAAATTCATAGAATTCAAACAAATTTCATTTTGTCAGAGTATATGACAAAGTACAATCGATAATCCTCTCACTTCCCTTATATCCACCCACCTTATATCCTCTGACTGAACCCATCGATTAAATCCTCATCCATGTGACTGGTAATTGTACAAGCTCATTGATCAAGTAATATGGACCAACCAAAATCTACAAAGCAGAAGACCGGACCATGGGTTCCCCCTCTAGTTTACTAGTGGGTGTCAAAGCCCTATAATGAGTAATTGGGCCAAAGGACCAATCAGTGTACACCTGATGGCCCTACCACCTTATATCCTCAAATGTGTATAATTCACCCCCTTATATCCTCTTTGGTATAGTTCCCATCATCAACAACTGCCACCCCTCACATATCAATACTCAAAATATTGTATTCATAATAAATCATCAACATGTCAAGATCAATTCGAATTTCCAATTCCCAATTAATTCATAATGCATGAGATCATCGTAACCGTAAACACATATATATTTTGTAAAGAAAGTCTCACAAGACAATTTCAATAACAACATAATTTCATAGCTCATATCATAATTCAATAATATTTCATAAATCCCGTCTAATTAAAAATCAATCACAAACAACCTACAAGCATGATTAATAAGTAGAAAGTGGTTACCTCTCGCCCACTAAAAAAAGGATTATCACAAGGTTAACCCTGTGCTCAACCAACAATCTGATAATTTAATCTACACAACCAATATCGATTACTTGAGCTAATATATATTTTAAAGTTTCTAACTCTATGCTAAAACCCCAAACCTCTCATAACCCATAATTAAATCTTTCAGCGCAAAACTATAATACCTTAACAATTCATAATTTTTCATTTAAACATTCCAAAATATTTACTTTAATGCAGATTTTTCTCAAATTTTTAAAATCTGAAATTATCATATTTAAAATTCAAAAATCCTATCTCAAGTTTAAATCTAAAAAATAAACCATTAGAAATTCAATATATATCAAATACACTTAAGTAAATAATTTAAATCAAAAATTCCTAGTAGAAATATCAGATTTTCCACAAATAAATATCTGTTTAACTACAATAATTTATTTAAAAATATTAGATCAATCAATAAATAAAACTAGATCAATAGAAATGATCTACAAAAATAACTCTACAATACTATACTCATATATCATCAAAGCCCAACACTTGTTTCAAATCCTAAAACCAAAAATTTTCTCTACATAGCATAAAATTACCATCATTAGATAGATTTCGATGAGCAGAAAAACTTTCATGAAGAGAGTTTGATGAAAAGAAATCATTTGACTTACCAAAATAATTTGCAAAGATCAAAATCCTACTGAAAAAGAGAAGGGAACGGCGCTGCGGGAAGGGAGGAAGAAAAACGACGAAAACAAAATGCAGACTCTCTCGCCCCCAACGGTTAAAATATAATTGTTAGGGTAAATTTTGTTAAATGAGATAAAATTACAGCTCAAACCCTATTTTTTCATTTTCTTTGCATTTTCTTCCCTTTTCTATTCGTTTTAATTATTATTATTTAGTAATTTTATTACTTTTAATTTCTTTTATTCTCATCAATCCTATTTTAAGTAAATTTTCTTTACTTAACTAATTAGAAAATAGATCTCATTTATTAAGTATTAAACTCCTTCTAAACTTATGTAAGTACTAGGAATAAAAACTAGGTTGTTGCAAGCATGGCATCGCATTCACCATGTTACACAAACAAAGTATTACATGCCACATGAACTAGCTATCACATACTTTTACTTAATGCACATGCCATGGAAAGAAAATAACATGCTTCTCATTCATAGCACTCAACATTGCATAAGCCAAGGCATTACATATATGGAGTTATGCATCACATGACATCATAATCTCATCCACCTCATGGCATAGCAACATAACATAACATACAGCAATAAATGCAATGCAAGATAATATTTAGATAGTAAATGCTAGTTACCTCTTTCAAACTTTTCCATTCCTTTAAGCTTTTCCTTGTAAGCAGTTCTTCTTCTCTTTTGATGCAACACCTATTAGTAATACAATAGAGTATCAAACATTTGTATTTCATCCAATGCATTAATCACATAACCCTTGATCCCTTTTTTTTTGGGTTATTATTTCTAACTTTGATTCCTTAATTCCCTTAGGCCATTTCTACATAATTTTTCATGTAGAATCTAAATATCAACTTAGATTTATGAAAATCCAATTCCTCCCTATTGAACTCACTTTGGCTGAATCATAGGGGTTTTATTCCAAAATTATTATTTACAATTTTAATGTTTCCAAACTTCCTTTTTTAATGTTTTCCCACACTATTTCATCATTTAAACACATTCGAAGTATCAAATTGAATTAAATCCAATCCTAACCTAAATTTCTCTCCTTGGCTGAAACATTTCTCAAGTTCAAGGGGTTGGATTTTGTTTCTAAAACTCAAGTATAATCAATCGATTCCTACCCTTTTTAAGTGCCTAATCTATGTTTCAAACCCTTGGCTAAATTCCTCCAATTTTTCAAAAATTTTGGCAGTATTTTTTCTTAGAAAATGGCCATCTAATCAACAAGAAAACACCACAAAAAACAGCCCACATAAATTCATAAAAAATTTAGAAGCTTACCTTAGTGATTCCTTGAGTTTGTGTGGACTTTCTCATTCTAAAATTGCTTATTCTCTCTCTTAAAACACAAGAGCAAAAAGCCTCCCCTTAGTCTTCCTTCTTGACCAAAATTAGAGAGGTAGGAGTGGGTATTTATAGAGCTTTGGCTTAACTCTTAGCCCTTGAAGTTCAAGAAAATTACAAAGGGTAGATGGACAAATCATAGCCCTTCATTTTTATTCCAAGAATAATGGAAAACAAAATGAAATAGATGGACAAATCTTAGGCTTCAAGAATGTGATCTTGCCACTTGTTCATGTGATGTCATGGTGATGATGTCACTTTGCTTGTGTCATGCCAAGATTATTTAACTTTAACCTTGGTTAATTTCCCTAATCACCATGATTACTTTTCTTAATGATATTCTAGAAACTCTATTTCCTTTTTATTTTCCATTTAAATACTTTTCCTCTAAATGGGCCTCCTTAGGCAGGATTTTTAGGCCAAATGGGCTGGAGAATTTTGCAGAAATTTTCATTTCCCTGGGTACCCTTACATTGCACTAAGTACTGGTATAGTGTTGGATGAATTTTTTTTTGTATCTTATCCATTTTACTGTCTCAGAAAATTTATCTCAGTGCACCATTAGCCTTCTCTTAGTGTAGGGAAGTTCCGTGATTTTTTTCAGAATTTAATTTCTTTAGGAATTTCCTAAATTCCATTTTCTCCAAAATCAACACTTTGTCAACAATAATTCTGCTTTAAATATTGTTAAAGCTAACCTCCTTATTATTTAAAGTCAGGAACAATTTTATAAATTATGATAATCCTTCAAAAAAATTTCTTATTTTTCTTAGAATTATTGAGGCCTCTAAATATTTTAAATAATTAACTTTGGTTACTATTACTTGGTGTAACCAAAAATTCCTGTAAATATACAAAATTCTATATTTATTTATTTTCCTTCTAATAATTCCTTTGGAGCGTCAAACACTGATCCTTGACCTTTATTTCTATTTTACATGATTTTTTAAAAATTTTTGGGAATTTCGAACTTGACTTCTCCATCAGATTTTCTTTTACTGATATTTCAAAAATATCAGTCTAGACACTGCCTAGGTTCTAGTTCAAAACTTGTGAGATCTATGTCGCTTTTGCACTAACTGGCCCTCGGTCTATTTTAATTCCCTTGTCTTCAAGATTAAAATTTTCATGATGTTACACTGAGTTTTATGTAATGATTTTTAGCTGCTGTTGTTTCCATTGGCAAGACTAGTCACTGGCAGCATCAGATCTCTCACCAATCTTTTCAGATGCGGATGATAACAGGAGAAGGGGGAATAGGGGATATTGGAAGTATGATGTGTTTTGGGAAACTTTGAACAAGCGTCAAATATTATTCATGACTCGCGGAGATGCCGTGTCTAGGTCACCTTCTTTTGTGCTTAAATCTAAGCTTCAGAAGACTTTGAAGGCGTTGGTACATTGGAGCTGTAATTCTATTGCTACTATTTCGACAAGAATTGATAATCTGGAGAAGCAACTTGGTGTTGTCATGTCATTATCAGATTCTTCTCAGTTATATGCTAAAGAGCAGAGACTAGAACAGGATTTGGAATTCTTTTGAGTGCCAAGAGACATTATGGGCACAGCGAGCAAAAGCTCTTCGGATGGTACATGGGGATCGAAATACTAAATATTTTCATGCTTATGTCAGAAGAAGACAAGCACAGAATCTTTTGGACTCAATCAAGAAGGAAGATGGAGAATGGATTCAGAATGATAGTGAAATGAAGAATGAGGCCATCAGTTTTTTCTCTAATATTCTCTCCTAACGAGCTGCCTTCATATACTTATTCCGGATCTGCAGATAGATTCAAATTTGAAGATTCAGAGGCGTCATGGCCTTGTAAAGTTAATATTCCAGTGCTTCCAGAACACCATCAGAGTTTATTACTCAAGCCATTTTCGCATAAGGAAATTCAAGAAGCTGTTTTTTAGTTACCTGCTGATAGTACGCCAAGAGTTGAAGGTTTTCATGCCCGGTGTTTTTCCAGAGAAATTGGGATCTCGTGAAGGACGATATTATTCAAATGGTTATACATTTTCAGGACAATGGGTTCATGCTGAAGGAAATGAATAGATCAGTACTCACCTTGCTTAAGAAATGCCCAGAAGCCGCAAGCTTTAGAGACTACTATCACATCAGTCTGTGCAATGTAAGTTACAAAATTATTTCTAAGGCTTTATGTAATAGACTAAAGCAAGTTTTGGATGATTATGTAGCGCCAAATAAAAGTGCATTCTTGACGGGGCGTTTGATTTCTGATAATATCTTAATTACTTCTCAAGTTATCCATAAAATTCAAAGCTGTAGGAGAGGCGAGACCCGTTGAGCAGCATTAAAAGTTTACTTTTCAAAAGCATGTGATTCCATATCTTGCTCCTTCTTGGAAAGTGTATTGCGTCGAATGGTCTTCCCTGATTCCTTTATTACTCTAATTATGCAATGTGTTTCTACAGTCTTGTACCAGGTGCGATTTAATGGCCAGTTAACAAGGCCTTTTAATCTTCATCGAGGACTACGACAAGCTGATCCTCTACAACCATACTTACTCATCATATGTGCAATTGTGCTCTCGTGCTTCATTAACCAGTTGCAAGATATTCGTTGGTGGAAGAGGATCAGAGTAGAAAGAGGATCCATGAAATTATCTCACTTGATGTATGCGGATGACACTTTATTATTCATGCAAGTGACTAAGGAAAATATGGTGCCGTTAAAAAGGGAGTTATTAGAGTTTGGTGAAACTTCTAGGCTAAAGATTAGTTATAACAACTCTCTATTTTTATTTAGCAAGAAAGCGTCTTCACAGATCAAGCATCAATTCTCTCTATAGATAGGAATTCGGTATGCGGATGCTCTTGGAAGATACTTGGGCGTAACTGTCGACGGTCCTCACACCAAAGCCAGAATCGCCCAGGATCTACTTAATAGGTTGGAAGGGAAGGTTCATAATTGGTCATCGCAGCTATTGTCGCAAGCGGGGAAAATGACGGTGATCAAATCGGTTGCTTATTCATCGATGACATACTGCCTATCATGTATTAGATTGCCTTCAAGCTGGACTGCTAAATTGGGCTCGTTGTGTGTTTCTGGGGGTCTTCTGATACTGGGAAAAGATTACACTTGAGAGCATGGAGAAAATTATGTTCACCTATGCAAGACGGATTAGGTCTTTCAGGGATTTAGATGATGCCCTACTTGCAAAAAACCTTTGACGCACTGTGCAAACAAAAGAGATGAAGTTATTGAAACGGGTTAGGCAGGATAAGATCTTGTTTTCAAAAGAGGGCGAGGTTTTTTCTAGGGGTTCAGGCTCATCTCGGATATGGAAAGGTATCTTGAAAACTAGGTATTTGATTGAACCGTTTCTACGATGGAAAATTGGTGCTGCTTCGACAATCCCAATCAAACACCATTTATGGTGGCCTTTGCCGTGTTCTCCGCCTAGTGTTATTCACTGGGTGTCTGATTTGATTAGGCAGGATGGGGAGGGATAGAATATGTCCAGGGTCGTACAGTTATATGGACAGGACATTTGAAGCCGAATCCTTGCTTCGACCTTTTCTTATCTGGGCAGGACTGATCATCTTCATTGGTCACCGAGTATAGACGGGGAATATTCTATCAGGAAAGCTTCAAGGCTTCTTACTACTGCGAATATTGACGCAGGTCCATCTCATTTGTGGGAAACCTTATGGCGGATTCCTTTGCCTTCCAAAATCATTATGCGAGGTTGGAGACTCCTAAATGAAGCATTACCACTTGGATCTGTTTTGAAACACCACCACCTGCAGACAAAGGCCGAGTGCCCCTGTTGTGGAAATGAAGAGGAAACAATTGATCTTTTATTTCTTCTATGTCCATGGTCAAGGGCCTTTTGGTTCCTACAGCCTTTTTCACTAAGGTCTCATGAAATATCTTCACTGGGAGTAATTCGGTGGTTGAAACAATGGCTTTCACAGTAAGATAGAAGAGACGGTAACTCTGTTTTAGTCACTCAAGTGATTCTCGTTGTGCTATATATCATGTGGGATCATAGGAATGCAGTGGTTCACAGGAAACAAGTGCTAACATCTGAAATGCAAAATATTTCTTTCATGACTCAGACACAAAGGACTTGGTTCTCATTGCATCATCAAGTGCAGTCGCGTGACTGGATAGTGGCTTGGAAGTTTGTTTTCGTCAAGCAGCAACCCATCAACAAAGTCATCTCACATATCGTAATATTCCACGACGGTATGTTTATTAAATCATTAAACTTTGATAATAAAGTCTTCTCATGCAGGTGGTGGTGGCTTGTAAAGATTGCGGAACATGTTCATGTGGATTCAGAATTCTGGTCTACTACAATGCAATGCATATCACCTCACAGTAAGATTATGAAATCGGAATACGAATTGTGAATCAGAAAGCCTATTTTTCAAATCTTGAATCAAAACGTATTGTGAATCGTAAGATCCCTGAACAATTATTAAAGATAAGATATAAGTAATTTTATAGAAGAAAATATCAAAAGTTTGTAGATATTAGGTTCCATACACTTCCCAAAAAATCAAATAATGCCAATACATATCAAATTTCAACAACAAATAATCTCCAAGATTAGGCAATAAAAAATTAGGGTTTTGATTAATATTTGATAAGTTGAAAGTAATAAATGCATTGGAGAGTATTTATACAGCAAATTGCCTCCTATAAATAACAAAAAAATCAAAAAAAATAAACAACAAAAAAAGGTTTTTGTTAACACGACACTGTCTAAATCGTGTGATTCTAGTGTGAATCGCTCAATTTAGGCAACTCATATCTTCTGTACTTTTAATGTAATCAAGTTATGGATTTTAACATGAACGAAACACCTTTAACTGCAGCTATGCTTAAGGGATTTTAATATGCAAATTTATATGTAAGATCAAAGCATTTAACTGCAATTCACCATTGTTTGAATTTATCTCATTGTGCTTGAATCAATAGAAAAAAACTTATCTTAGGAATCAGACTAGTTACATTACTCATCCATTTTATTAACCAAAAAGAAAAAGCCAAAGTTTTTGTCAATCTATCATAAAAGACTCATATAATACATGCAAGTAAGCGTACCATATCAGCTCCCATCTCTCTAGTATACAATGCATCAGAATTCGAATTCTGCAAACATACCATGTATCTAGACTTGCAATGACCTAAAGATATATCCAAATACAATTCAACTCACTTGTGTTTCTAATACTAAACATTTGATAAATTGACAAATTAGAGAGAGCCAAATTTGTGATAACTAGTTCGAAAAAATCAGTTGCCATACATTTCTGCTACAGAATAAACAAATATCATGAGAAATAAAATTAAAGAGGGACGTAAACAATATATTTCTACAGTGTGTTTACATACTATAAAACCGCAGGCACAGGTCATTTAGTCATGAAGTTTGTAGCAACTGATTGATGAACTCAATTTTCATCAAAAGAAATGGTCTGTGTTACCCCCCCCCCCCCCAAAAAAAAAAAAAAAGGATAATTGTAAAATTTTAAATTATGTCATCACTTAGGTTAAAAAGGGCAATGGGATGTCAGAGCTTTTTTACTCATAAAGTTACCTCTTAGACTTCAATCCTTCATCATGAATCCAACACATGATAAAAAGTATATAACATATTTGCATCACTGGGAAGTTTTAATTCGACAAAAATTTGACCCCTTTAGAAGCTATAAAATAAAAATGTAAAACCATTTGATCTCTCTATCGTGTTGCATGGGGTTATTATGCTAAAATATAAACGATGGATGCAAAAGAAAGACCATCTGAAGCTATGTAATAAGAACTGACCAAGGGTTTGGATCTTTGACTTCAGTCAATTCAATTTGCTCTCGAGAGCCAATGCATCAAAGCTGTCAACCATGGTTACTTGGCAGTGGCTCATCCCTGAGTTCCATTCATCAAGCAACAATTGCGCAATGGCAGATTAAATTAGGAAAATAATCTTCTCTATTTTCTCCTCCTTCCCCTCTCTCAATCTCTCACACCACTTCAGTCTATCTCTTTAACTCTTCTCCTCATCCGAAAACGTATCCAGCTACACTTGTGCACCTTGTGCAGACTGACAGTGACACAGGAGGATAGAGCCGCATTAACATCATGTCCCCACTTCTTCTTTTGTCAATGCATAGTTCAATCTCTCCCTCTACTTGATTAAATCAAAAGAGTATTTTGGCAGCATAGAGGAGCCTTTAATCCCCAGATCCCCTCTGGCCCCAAAATAGAATCCCAAGATCCATGATCCTCATCTCCCCTTTTATCATTGAGACATCGACTACTTCAATGGCACCACCCTCTACCCTATCTTATTTCTAAAATTGCCCTTGTTGAACTCAAAAATGTCAACACTATAGGGGAAACAGATAGAAAATAGAAAGAATGAGGAAGAGAAGTTTCAGGTTGAACTGACAAGAAAGATGAAGAGGCAAAGTATATAAATTTTAAAACTGGAAGAGATAACAAGGAAGGAAAAGATTGAAAAATAAAAAAGTGAAAGAATAACGAAGATGGAGGGAGGGAGGGAGAAAAGGAAGGAAAAAGAGCATGGACATGGAAAGGAGAAGGGAGGAAAAAGAACATTTGCAAAACTAGAAGTGGAAGCAATGGAGGAAAGCACAGGAAGTCAAAAACCAAAGCAGCAGGGTAGATTGGGACCCATAAAAGGACAAAGGTGTAAATTCACTGTACAAATATAAGATATTGGACCACACCTGCCACCACTCTCTATCTCTCTCCTCAATGAACCATCCAGTGCCTGTAGAAAATACTCGGCTGTTACATTAGTCATATCCTACAAATCCATTGCTTAAATGGGTTTGTTTTCTAATGGAGTCTTTGACCCTGACCTCACTTCAAGTTTCCTCAGGAATGGGATCCCCAATTTGTCCATTGAATTCAATATTTCTTCAGCTTTGCTTTCCTTACCAGCAGTTTTGTAGAAATGTACAGCAGCACTCAACATGAACCTGTCTCCTTTTATCGAGTTGCTTATACTTTCAAAGAAGTTAATACCTTCTTGCACATGCCCATGTTCCAGGTAACCTCTCAGCATTGTTCGGAAACATATTAGATCAGGAGTTAAACCAAAAGACAATAGTCTCTTATACACCCTGTTGGCTTCATCGATAAGCCCTGCTTTTGTGAATGCAGAGAGTAAAATGTTAAAATGGGCACAGGATGGCAAGACGCCTTTGTTCTGCATAGCATTAATGGTTTCCTCAGCTTCTGAGTACTTCAGACTCTCTGTATATGCCCGAATAAGGGAAAGATAGGTAAGAGAGTCAGGTGAACAGCCTTGTCTTTGCATAGCTTGGAAAAGTTCCACTGCTTCGTGAAGGAGCCCCGCATTAGCGTATACATTGATCATAATATTATAACTGATCTGCTTTTCCCCAGCAAATGCAAAAAATTGCATTAGGACAGTTGTAATCTCAAAATTAAAATATACAAGGAATATAAAATTTGAACTATGTGCTACGTTTCAGATATTGGAAATGTAGTATTACAGAACCACATGATCCCCTCATTCACGGTATGTGATTACAACACAGCTCCGCACAAGGATCCTAAAGTTAGTGCATTGAATAAGAAATTCCAAAATATTGAGCGTAGTGATCAAAGGAATCCTAAAATTAGTACACTGAAAAAGATTGTCTAAACCTTCAGAGAATCAGCCGTAAACAAAAACAGAAGTTATATAACTCTGAAGGACAAAGTTTATGTTTTTACTTGGCTGCAAAGGCTATTAAAGTAGGTGGCCTTTTGACAGTTCTCTAAATGATAATTGCCAATTATAAACTTCTGTGAAATTAGAATGAACCTTGCAAATTTACCTTTCCAGGTTTTATCCCTTCTTCATGCATTTTACTGAACAGCAGTGAAGCATCATGTATCATACCTATGAAAATAAATAACGCAGATTACAGCACGAAGTTACCAACCATATCAAAGTAATTTTGTTTTTCCTTCTTTTTTCCCCCCTATTTGATGCAAATAAAAACCAGGGATCTTTCAACAAATGACTAGCGCCACTGAAGCAATAGTTTATTGGCCAATCAATAGCCATCACTCTATAGATTTTAATTCTTGTAACAGGGTTAATGTGTGGATATATTTTGAAAAAGTCAGTTCAGTGATCCAAAAGTTGTTTAGACGATATAAATAAAAAGTGCTTGTAAATATATAATTACCGAAAAGGACATGGGTTTGATGACATGTAATTTTTGTTATCTAAAACTTGATTTGTTGGAAAAATATATAAATAACATGAATTTTAATATGTTGAATAATATATATAAATAAAAAATGTATAAATAATATAAAATCCAAAAGCCAAAAGATGCCCAATAAAGTTTTGCAAACTATCGTTTGAAATGAGTTTCTAGAAAGAGCTTTTAAAACCCAGACAAACTTTTAGCAAATGTTGGTTATGGAAATGGACTTTTGGGGTTTAAAAGCTGAAACCAAACACCCCCAGCTATATATGTCATTGTGTTTAAAGAACACATGACAAGAACAAGATGGCTTCCTGAAGCTCCATGTCAATAATATTAGATACTATGTTATGATTAGAGAAAATCATATGAAAAACCATAATAGGCCACTACCAGCCTTCCCGTAATAGCCAATCAAATTCATGTATGTCTTTTCATCCAAAGTCACAGGCAATGTACGAGCCTTGCCGAACATCTCTACAGCTCTATCCAACTTCTGATCTTCCCCATAAACACTGTAATGAAGAGCTCAACAATTTGATCAAAAAGCGACAAGAGATGGGAAATGAATAATTGTTAATAAATATAGAGAACACATTATCAAAACTATTACCTTATCATTGTGTTAAATGTTTGAATAGAAGGAGCAACTTTGAAGGAACACATGTGCTCATAAATACTAGAAGCAAAATTAAGTTTTCCTGACGAATAGACACTGTATTAGCAAGTGCAGTCTCTTTTATCTTCTAATTCAGATAAAATGTTTGATATCAACAGCATTTTAATCTTCCAATCTAAATGAAATGATTGATATCAACCTGCTTCAAGCATGGCTTTGATAAAGGTGTTATAAGCCACAGTATCAAGCTCTATGTTTGCTTGCAAGCTTCTTCTGACAACACTTTCAGCCTCCTGATGTTTTCCTGAAGATTTATGCATTGGATTATCAGTATTGCCATTAGAATATAAATACTAAAATCAACACAATGCTCTCATACTTTTCATACTTTAATTCTCCGAAACTACAACACAGGACCATATTAATCACAAAGATCATATTAGTCCGTGTTTGTTTGACATTACATGTACTATCAGGAAGTAAACTAAGATTTTGTCTTCCGTCACCACTGGACCTTATGTTTTGATCTTTCAAACAAAGCCAGTTATTTCAAATGATAAAATTAACTATTAGACCTGATTTATAAATGTATTTCAAGTAATAGGAGGCTAGCATTCCCATGAACCTCTTGATAAATTTGAGTACTACATAAATGTTGAAATTGGAAAGAAGCCTTGCTTACTTGAGCGGACCAAATTTCAATTTACGGGGGAAAACTGCTGAAGCTTTTTACTTCAGGAAAGCTGCAATGCTATCAGGCTCTAACTTAGGACGGGCATATATACACGGATCAGTAAATGATGACTTGCGGTTCTTTACAGACAGTCAGACATAATCAGAACTACAGAATGGTGAGAACTAGTGTAGAGCTTTTTCAAGGCTTAGCAGATCATAGAAGACACATCGCCTTGACAAATCCATCTTATTAATTGAACTATATTGAGAACAAAGAAAGCATTGATTGCATAAGACAATATAAATTTAGAGCCTGGTTTACTCTACAATTCTACAGTCTTACCTCCATTAGTCAAAGCATTCACAAGAATGCTAATTCCAACAGCACCCAGATCATGCCCTCCCTCTGTTACTTGCTCGTAAAGTGAACATGCCTCACCTTGTTTACCACATTTTACATATGCATCAATCATAGAATTATATACTAGTTCACCAGATCTATGAGAATTGGTATATTCTCTGAAGATATCTTCTGCCTGTTTCAGCATATGTTGTTTGCCATAATAGCTAATCAAAGAAGCTACAGCAAAATCTTCCAATCTTCCAAGCTTCATTACTTGATGACTGATAGTCTCTGCTTTGCTGATTTCTCCTGGGATTAAAAATTAAAAAAAAATTCTCAAGTTTAAGCAATTTTACTGCAAAAACAGATGAAAACTCAGCAAGATAGTATTCAAATGCTATGAAGCTCACAAACATACGATACTTCCCCCACAAACACACATAAATCGTATAGATTGTGTGAATATCAACTTTTAATTTTTCAAACTTCTCTCACTCGATGATGTCCTTCCAAAATCATATTACGTATGATACAAACAGTGCATTTAAATTCTCTCATACCCTCTTTGACAAAGTTGATAATAAGCTGATTAACCGTATTTGACCCAGCAACAGAATCAAGAAGTAACTCCAATATCACTTTTGTCCTGCTATAATTTCCAGTTGTCAGATATAAACTGAGCATTAGCCCAAGAGCTACAGTGTCAGGTTCATCAATGTCCATGAGTTTGTCATCAGATTGTTCATGTCTATTGTGTTTGCTAAGAACCCAATAAAACACCCGG
The DNA here is from genome assembly GCF_004799145.2 of Neltuma alba. Classification (NCBI taxonomy): domain Eukaryota; kingdom Viridiplantae; phylum Streptophyta; class Magnoliopsida; order Fabales; family Fabaceae; genus Neltuma; species Neltuma alba. The sequence goes on along the minus strand of NW_021632666.1, from coordinate 32,739 downwards.
AAGAATTTATTATCTCTAAAAGATTCAGTCTCAGCCATACGCATTGTCAACTCTTCAGCTTCTAGTACCATTCCCTCCTTACAATAAAACTTCATCACTGTACGATAAAGCTTCTCATCAAAATGCATCTGATTCTTTCTTACTTGGACAATAAAATCCTTGGCCTTATCAATCAAGCCAAGTCCCACATACAGGTTGAGCATATCATTACAAGAACCAGCATCAGGCGGTCCCATCTTCTTAAGTCCTAAAAATGTTTCTTCAGCGGATATTAAATCTTCTTTCATCACATAATACTGCAATAATACAATATATGCAAATCGAGAGAACCCTAGGTTTCTAGACTTCATGAGTTCAATAGTTTCTGAGGCCTTGTCTACATTTCCTGATGTAAGATGGACTTGTGCCATTGCTAAATATGTTTTCTCATCAGTGAGTAGGCCCAGCTGGTTTGCCTCTTCAAATGTTCTCTGAGCATCCTCATTTAAGCCAAGCTTTCCATAAATTCTTATAAGCAAACCACATATGACTTCATCAGCAGGAATATTTTTGCTCACCATTTCTGAGAAAAGGGAAAGGGCTCTAGAGTAGTCCTCGTATTTGTAATACAAAGATAGGAGTGAAGCACAGGTGTAATTACTTGGAATTATTCCTCGAGATCTAATATCCTCATATAGTCTTACTGCTTCATCCTTTTTGCCATTTTTCACACTTAAGCTAATAAGTAGGCTGTAGGTTACCTCCTCAGGAACAAATCCACCTTCCTTCATTTCTTCAAAAGTCTTGAAAGCATCTTCACGCAATCCTTCTTTGATGAATGAGCTGATGACAACCGTAAAAGTGAAATTATTAGGCATCACCTCTTTTCCCTTCATGTCCCTCCATATCTCCACAACCTCCCTGTGCAGTGATTTCTTTTGTAGAGAAGACAGCATAAAGTTGAAGACAGTGACAGATAATACAATACCCCTTTCTTTTACTGCTGAATAAAATGACAACATAGCCTTATGGCGCCCCCATCTGGCATATGAACAGAGCATAGTGCCACAAGCAACTTCATCTGGTTCACAGCCTGCGTCCAACATCTCCAAGAAGGTCTCTTCAGCAAGTTTAAGCTTTCCAACTTGCCCATATGCACGCAATACTAATGTGTAGACAATAACACTTGGGCGGTAGCACAGCTGTTCAAGAACCAAACAATGATTAAATAGCGTTAAACTGTATGCTTTGAAGGACAAAAGGAACAAAACAACAACAAATTGTAATGATTTCAGGTAATTCTTTTCTATTGGTGAACTGAGTTCAGGTCATTAAACATGTCAGACTCTTTAGGTTTACTTAACAACACCTATCCAAAAAGACACGAAGACCCATCATCAAGATATCAAAACTAAGTGACACCAAAAGGAAAATGAAAACCCAACCTGTAATTTCATCCAAGAAAAGAAGTCCCCGACTTGCCTCCACCCTTTCTGCTCTTTGAGAACAATGCACATCTCCCTAAAACTAAGCTTGCCCACAAATGATCCCATCACCATTCTCATATCGTACTCTCCCTCTGCCTTCTGGGACAGAGCTCGCACCTTCTTGATAGCGGCCACTACGTGTTTGCCGTACAAATGGCCATTCCTATCATCCTGCAAATACTGAACCATCTGCTCTGGGGTCCTTTTGATCCACCTCGGCGTCTGTGCTTGTGGACCTTGGTTCCTACGCAAAACACTCAGGTACTGAGCTTTGGCCTTGATAATGCGACGAGCGTTGTCATCCGACAAAGGCTTCTTGGGATTCCTGCTCCTAGGCTTTGGACTAGTAGGGTCGCCGTATTTGGGAGACCAAGGGTCTGGCTGGACTGAGGAGTGAACGGGCATTACCTTACGTCCAGTAAGGGGCTTCTTCTTCTTCTTCTTCAAGAATGTTTGATTCAATTCAAACGAACGAGGTAGGAGTGGAGGAGAGAATATGAACGAGGATTTGAGAGACTCCATATTCGAGCGGAGAGTGACGAAAAAGAACTTCCTGTCACTGCTGGATAGAAAAGGAAAAGAAATTAAATCCGCATGCCGTGCTCAGCGAATCTAAAGCGTGCTCATTCCCAAACGTTGCGGTTGGGGATAAGATGATTATTTTAAAAAATAAGTTCTATTAATTTTATTTTTTACTTATTTGGATTCCTTTATATTTAGTACTTTAAAATATTTTTTTAAGAGCACTTAAATAGAATCAAAATTATAATTTTAAAAGTATTTTTATAATATACAAAATAAATATGTGGAGGAATTTTTTTCAATTTATGAAAAAGTACTTTTAAAAAATACTTTTCATGATACCTAAACATCCTTTTAGTGGTACTTAATATTCTAAATTAATTATTTTTTAATGAATTATGCATCCTAAAATATTTTTTTCTGTAACACCTAGTATTCTAAATTATTTTTTAATGAATCTATCATCCTAGAGTATCTTTATAGTAGCAACCACCCAATATCCTAAATTAATTATTTTTTAATACATTCAGTATCTTAAAATGTTTTTACAGTAAGACCCAACACTCTAAATTAATTTTTTTTAGTAAATCAAGCATCCAGAAATAATTTTTCAGTGGCATCCAATGTTATGAATTAATTAATTTTGGTACATTCACTTCTTGAAATATTTTTCAGTAACACCTAATATTCTGAAAAACTAATTAATTTAAAATATTGAGTGCTATCAGAAAAATATTTTAAAGTGCTAGATACAAGTTAATCTAAATAAAAAAATAAAATTAATAGAAATTATTTGGGGGGAAAAAAGGATATCTCATCTCATCTCATCCCCAAACCAGTACGTTTAGGGGATGAGCATGAACTCAAAGAAATTCTCCCCTCGGCAAGATGGAGAACCTAACTTGTACAGATTATTAATTGAAAAAATGACCCAAAAAAATGATACTTAAATTTGAAAATACTAAAATGGTTACTTGAATTTGCAAAATCCCAATTTAGTGATAAGTGACCAATTTGACATTTATAAATTTGTTCAAATGACCATATTACCTTTTATTTTATTTATTGTTTTCTAAAAAAGCAAATGCCCCCATTGGTCGGCCAGTCATCGTAGCTCCAGTGCCCGCGGCGGCCATCAGTCGCCAGAGCTCAAGCAACCGATAACAGTTTTTTAAAAAAAAATTTTACAATTTCAGTAAAATAGTTAACAAGTTTTGTAACGCTATTAACAAGTTTATTATAGCAGTTAACAACAGGTTTTCCAAAAAATTCAAAAAGTAGTATTTTTACAATTTCAGTAATGCCGTTAACAAGTTCTGTAACTTTATTAACAATTATAGTATAGCATTTAACAACAGGTTTTCTAAAAAAAATAAAAAAAGGGCATGTTTACAACTTTAATAACTACTTTTTTGAAAATTTTTATAATTTCAGTAAAACGGTTAACAAGTTTTGTAATGCTATTAACAAGTTCAGTATAACAGTTAACAACAGGTTTTTCAAAACAACTCCGGTAATGCAATTAAAAAGTTCCATAACTCTATTAACAAGTTTGATATAGCATTTAACAACAAATTTTCTAAAAAATTCAAAAAGTGACATTTTTACAACTTTAGTAACGCGGTTAACAAGTCATGTAATGATATTAACAACTCTCATAAAAAGTTGATGTTTTTGATATTAGCTCCCTATGAAAGTTGTACAACAAAACTTTTCTACTTATTAGGCAGTATTAGGCTATTAGCTCCCTATGAAAGTTGTGCAACAAAACTTTTCCACTTATTAGGCAGGCATTATGGTTATGAGAGTTGTTAATATTATTCCATGACTTGTTAATCGCGTTACTAAAGTTGTAAAAATGTCATTTTTTTAATTTTTCAAAAAACCTATTGTTAAATGCTATACCAAATTTGTTAATAGAGTTACGAAACTTGTTAATTGCATTATTAAAGTTGTAAAAATGTTACTTTTGAATTTTCTGGAAAACTTGTTATTAACTGCTATACTGAACTTGTTAATAGTGTTACAAAACTTGTTATTCTGTAAAAATGATTAACAAGTTTTGTAACACTATTAACAAGTTCAGTATAGCAGTTAATAACAAGTTTTCCAGAAAATTCAAAAAGTAATTTTTTACAACTTTAGTAATGCAATTAACAAGTTTGATATAGCATTTAACAACAAATTTTCTGAGAAATTCAAAAAGTGATATTTTTACAACTTTAGTAACGCGGTTAACAAGTCATGTAACGATATTAACAACTCTCATAAAAAGTTGATGTTTTTGATATTAGCTCCCTATGAAAGTTGTACAACAAAACTTTTCTACTTATTAGGCAGTATGAGGCTATTAGCTCCCTATGAAAGTTGTGCAACAAAACTTTTCCACTTATTAGGTAGGCATTATGGTCATGAGAGTTGTTAATATTATTCCATGACTTGTTAATCGCGTTACTAAAGTTGTAAAAATGTTATTTTTTTAATTTTTCAAAAAACCTATTGTTAAATGCTATACCGAACTTGTTAATAGAGTTATGAAAATTGTTAATTGCATTACTAAAGTTATAAAAATGTTACTTTTTGAATTTTCTGGAAAACTTGTTATTAACTGCTATACTGAACTTGTTAATAGTGTTACAAAACTTGTTAACCATTTTACTGAAACTGTAAAATTTTAAAAAAAAAAAAAACAAAGTAGTTACTAAAGATGTAAAAATGCCATTTTATTGAATTTTTCAGAAAATTTGTTGTTAAATGATATATCGTAGTTGTTAATAGAGTTACGGAACTTGTTAACGACATTACTAAAGTTGTAAAAATGTTACTTTTTGAATTTTCTGGGAAACTTATTGTTAACTGTTATATTGAACTTATTAATAGCGTTACAAAATTTATTAACCATTTTTCTAAAGTTGTAAAAAATTTTTAAAAAATTGTTGCCGGCTATCGGAGCTTCGATGACTGCAACTGCTGCTGGCATCGAAGTTTCGGTGACCAGCCTGCCAGTGGGAGCATTTGGTTTTTTAAAAGACAATAAATAAAATAAAATGCAATATGGTCATTTCAATAAATTTACAGATATCAAATTGGCCACTTATGACTAAATTAGGATTTTGCAAATTCAAATGACCATTTTGGCATTTTCAAGTTTAAGTATCATTTTTGTGTTATTTTTTCTTATTAAATTTTTCAGAAAATAAGGCAAGTTCCATTGCATATTTCCGAAGGCCACTGTTAAAATAATGTTAGGTTTAAGGTTTTAATGATAACAAGTGAGTAATTTGTGATTCAGCATGTTGATCGATCAAGGTTTTATCGATAAGCTGATAGATAATAACTCTATCTAATTAAGTAAACTCAGCAGAAACTTTGATCGATAATGTGTTAGATAATGTGTTGATCGATCATTCTTAGTTGTATATGAAAATCTAGGATAAATTATTGATCACTTGATCGATAATCGGAAATATAAAATTAATAGGTGTTTATCGATCACATGATCGATAAAACTGGTTATCGATGAGAAGACAGATAAATGGTAATGTACTTTACTCATTCTATGTTTTGTTTTATCGCCATTTATCGATCACATTATCAATCAACTATTTATCGATAATATGATCAAACATTGTCTCATAACTCTTCGTGCAGGAATTTATTTTGGTGGTTTATCGATCACCTAATCGATAAGAACATTATCGATCACATGATCGATAATCAACATAACTCTGTCTCATCGTGGCTCTTCGATCACCGAATCGATAATCAGATTATCGATAATATTATCGATAACCATCCTTAATGCGTACATTGCTTTTCACATAACTTGATCGATAAATCAGCTCTTTTGTTTTACAAGAAAAGACCTCTTTATCGATAACATTATCGATCAAGCTTTTATCGATCATCTATTCGATCAACTTACATAGTCTGTGTTTTCACAAAATATACTTTTGTCTACTGTTTATCGATAAGGTTATCCATCATCTATTTATCGATAAAGTGTTCGATAATCAGTGTTTTAAAAGTCATTTCTATAACACTCTATTTATCGATTACCTGATCGATCAACAAGTGTTCGATCACTTGTTCGATCATGAGGCGATTTCAATTTAAAACCTTAAGTCTCGATGTTTCTCAAAATTTATCATATATTTCATTCGAGCTTTTCTCAACCTTCATAAGTGTCTTGTTTCACTATTTAAAGAATGCCAAAATTAAAAGCAACCTTGATCTTCATTGTCTATGCATCATAGTATGATATCACTATTTCCCTTTATCGATCACCTGATCGATAAAGTAATGATCCATAACTTGATCGATAATCTTAGTTCTCTGGTTCAAAGTCTTCACTCAGAATTATAGATAACCTGATCGATCAAGTAATAATCGAACAACACTTCGATCAAGCACGTTCAGTTAGAGCTGGTAATACGGGCTGGGCCTGCGGGCCCAGCCCGCCAACCCGCCAAAAATGGCGGGCTCGGGTTGGCAAAATGCCAGCCCGCCAAGGTGCGGGCTACTCCAGCCCGCACCGTTTTCAGCCCGCTCCGCCGCGGGCTAGCCCGCTTTTTTTTTTTTTTTTTAAATTTTAATTTTTATATAATTTCTAATATGTTATACAACATAATTGGAGGATTTTAACCCCCAAATTTCATATTTACATCTTCTCATCCATGTAATTGCATATGTAATGCATACATAAAAGATCTACTTAATTAATTTGGATAAGAAAAATAGTCAAATTAATTATTTAGAAAAAAATATGTGTTAGTTTTTCTAAAATATCTTCTCAAATTATAAATTAATCCTCACATTATTTTATTATAACTCATTACTCAAGTTTAAAACTCCAAATCTAATTTTAACATTACAAACTAAGTCCAAACTTATACAAGTAATAATTTTTTTTTAAAAAAAAAAGTTAGGCGGGCCGGCGGGCTCGGGCTGGCAAAATGCCAGCCCGCCAAAGTGCGGGCTACTTCAGCCCGCACCGCTTTTGGCCCGCACCGCTGCGGGCTGGCCCGTATCCGCACCGCCAGCCCGCATTCCCAGCTCTACGTTCAGTTACTACCCCGTGCATCTGACATTGATTCTAATCATAAGCTATGAATATTCGATTATCAGTTGGTCGAATCTACTCTTGATCTTATTCTACGAAGAATAAACTTATTGAATTAATGTATTTTTGCTGATTACGAAGAAAATCCCAACGGCACTCCAACGGTTGTCCAAGTAGTTTGTAACCTACCTTGTCAGAAGCATTAATGGTGGAAACCGTTGCAACTGGAAAAACACGCAACCAGACTTACAACGGCTAGAAGCTCTTTCGTCTAACGGTTACTAAACGACCTCAACTATAAAAGGCGCGAAGAAGCATTAATGAACAGAATTGAATACGCAAGCTACCCTCTGTTGATTTTTACTGTTGCATTCAATACTCTGTGCTTTCATAACTCCGAGCATCAATGATTATCATTTATTCACTCTGTAAGAAAGTTTATTTACTACTCATTAATCACTTTTGTGTGATACTTAAGGGTGTGGACTCTTGAGTGGGGCTGTAACCTTACGGGAAGTAAGGGGGAGTGATTGAGAGATTCAATTACTGTACTGAGGCGCCAAGAGCCCGATCAATCTTGGAATATAGTGAAATACTCAGAGGTGTTTTGAGGACTGGACGTAGGTCAAGTGGTTGAGACTGAACCAGTATAAATCTTGTGTCTTCCTTTCTATGGTGAAATCATTCTAAACTCACACTCTCTGTTTTCGATAATTCTTTGTTTTAATTTCATAAATTTTTATAACTCACCCAATTCACCCCCTTTGGGTGAGACTGCCACTAACAAATAAATGTTGAATAATATTTTGCAAGTAATGCAGTATAAGCTCCGGATTTTTGCATGATACCCATGATAAACAATGCAGCACTAGCACAACAAGTGAAGTCTCTTCCAAATCTAAAGCACTAACTAGCTTGAATTCAGCAAAACCTAGCCAATATCTACTCATTTTCTTCCAATTGGATATTTGATGGGATTCAGAAACACATTGGATACAGATGTAACATACCTCCAATGCAAAATGGAGCTCATAAATGCTTCTAGGACGCTCTGCACGGCCAATAAAGCCTGTTAGGTTGTAAGGGAAGAATCTAATGGAAAGAAAAGTGAAGGAGGAAAGAATAGAATGACGTGATGTAACATTATTGTAACCCAAAATGTTTGGCAAGCTATGGAAAAGAATAGGCATGGAAGAGATTTTCTTTTATTTGGATATTAAAAAAAGAAACTAAGAATGGAATCGAAATTTGGTTAAATTTCATAAACTTAATGACATCAAAAGTAAAAAAAGCACGTGTTTAAACACTTCAAAAATTAACACCCTACATGGATTATCAATAAGAGAAGGTACCAAAAATTTCGCAGAACCCAAAAACACAGACATCTACGGAGCGTAAAATTCCTGGTTACATGATATACTTTTAATTTTTGTTTGAGATGTGTTGCATAGAAAGACCTATATTACATTCAATGGCGGCAAATGTCCCCACTCAAATCTTTGAAATATGAACAGTTGATTTAATATCCTTTTAATTATTGTTTGAAATGTGTGGCAGGGACTTGCCCGAGAACAACGACGCAGGGCTGACAATAGGGGACTGCGTCCGACGGCGAGCTCAACAAGTGTTGGATGCTTGGCAGTCGACGAAGAAAAATGGATCCCCACTATTCGTTCTTGACAGACAAGAGGGGATATGATTTGCAATAAATTTTAAAATGCATATCGCACAAATTTTTCGTATATAATTAAAAATTTATTCTCATCCGCCCAAATCATTAAATTTGACTCTTAAATTTTTATTTTGATAAAATATTTTTTTAACATAAGAATTATTTAAATAATTTTAATATGTTACTAAATTAATTATTTATTAATTTTAATTATATTTCATAACTTACAATTTTAATTTCTAAAGGTCGGCAAAAATTTTAATTTCTAATCAAATAAAAATTATAAGACCATATTATTAAAAAAAGTTTTAGAATCTCCTCAAATAAATAATAAAAAAGACTTACAATCTTTTGTAGGTCTAGTAAAAATCTTTGTTGTTCATAAATTTGTAACCTTGCTTCATAACAATATTTTTTTTAATATTCACAGATATATTAGTTTATATATTTTGGATCTAAAGAATGCATGTCAATATGATATATTTTAGTTAGGAAGAATTACAATGAAGTTCTACAGAAAGGAAAAAAAATTTATAAAACAAGTCCCAGAGGTTATCATTCTCTACTTTAGAACTTGTCATTATAGACTACTTAAGTTATTATTGAGACTTTTTAAGAATTATTTCTCTTCTTTGAGATTCGATTGCAATTCTTCCTTAATGGAGCTAGATATATATCTATGTCATTTCCCGGTTGCTTTAGCCCAGAGATTATCATAGACATCATTGAATACTTGCGTTTCATGCATAGCTATGGAGGAAGGCTATATATAAACAAAATCACTGGCCATGTGCTATGGGTGCTGCTTTGCATCCCATACGGATTCATCTCGTCGGTGGCTAATGCAAAGCATAGATTTCTATCTTCTTCCCCGAATTCAAGATACTCAATATCAAACTTCTCCCATTCTGGAGAATCAACAGGATGGCGAAGCATGCCATCTTTTAACCCTTTCATCCACATGCCACCTTAAATTTCTCACATCTTTTACATTACTATACAAACGTCTAAATCTTGGCACAATGGGAAAATACCATAATGCCTTCTTCGGGGTCTTTCCATTCTCTTGGTAGCGCGATGCATTACACTTAGGACACTCAGTTAGTGACTTATACTCCTTCCTAAACAAAATGCAATCATTGGGGCAAGCATGTATCTTCTCATAGCTGAGGCTGACAGAGCGCAACACTTGCCTTGCATCATACGTTTTACTTGGAAGCTCATTTTATTTCGGTAGCATTTGTTTAACAAGCAACAACAGTTCTGTGAAGCTTGTGTCGCTCCACCCATTTCTTGCTTTCAAATTATACAGTTTCAACATTGCAGACAATTTTGTGAAATCAGTACAACCTTCATATAGAGGTGTCTCAGCATCACACTTCAATCTGTCAAACATTTAAGGACAATCGTCAAGTTCCCATTCAATCGCATTTGTCATCTCCTCAAGACGATCAGCTTCACATGTACTCATGTCAAGATTAGATGATCCACAGCTTTCACTATACCCTTGACTACTATTACTCGCATCTCTTGTCTCTCTGTGCTTTATCCAACATTTGTAACTTTGATCAATTCCATTGATAATTAAATGGCTCTCACAATTGGATGGTGAAACCCACTTCAGAAGGCAACACTTAAGACAGGGGCAAATAATCCTGTTGCGATCATCGGCATACTCAATCGCAAACTTAATAAAATCTTTTACCCCATCCCAATATTCTTTTGATAGACGATTGGCGGACATCTATTCCTTGCCCATGGTCCCCGACTAAAATGAACCATTTAGAGGAAAATGTGATCAGCGACTCAAAGATATTGTGAGAATTAAAAAAAAAATAGAAAGTCAACACATGAGGCATTATTGATCACATTTATCCCTCTTTAATTCTACTTGTTAACAACTAGTAATTCTAGTTGTTAGCAACTAGTAATTCAACAAAAATTTACTTTCACTTCAGTTTGAAAAATATTCTACTACTATTGATGTGCTATTCCATTTGAAAAAAATTTGGCAATATAACGGCTTATAACTTAGCATTCCCCAGGCTTTATGGCAGAAAACCAACAGTCAATCAATTTCAATTCCAGAAACAAAAATTGAAACATTAGCAATTTGGATTATTTACCAAACAATTTATAGCGAAAACAAAAATTGAAAATACCCTAAACCCAAAAACTGATCAAAATGCGAAAGACCCATTCGGCGGTCGAACTGAAAAACCCATTCGGCCGAACAGAAAAACCCATTTTCCATGTGCGCATTATGAACGGTCCTAACATCATCTTATCACCCTCTTTCAACTACAATCATTTCAAAGGAAGCACTAAAGGAAATAAGGGGAGCGAGTGACGAAGGAGGACCAACCTGAAGCTGTCAAATCTGGAGAACAATGCGCCACAACGATGATGCAGGAGGACACCACAATGATGAAAGAGGACACAGAGAGGGACGATGATGGAGGACAATCAATAAAAACAAAAGGAAAGGGCTGAAAATGAGGTGGGTATGGCGGCTTAGAGAGTTCGAAGCGGAAGGGGGCGCTAGAAATTTTGAACTGGGCAAAGCGAAATGAACAGTGAAAAGGGGTTTTAAAACATAATACTTGACGATTTCTACTAATAACCGTCAAGTATCTTAAAACAATATTTGACGGTTTCAAGCAACAACCGTCAAGTATTATTAAACTTGGCGGTTTAACGAGAAACCGTCAAGTTTACCTCAAAGATACTTGATGGTTATAAAATAACCGTCAAGTATTGTTGGAGAATATTTGACGGTTTTTTAGAAACCGTCAATTATTTTCCCATCAAACTTGACGGTTCCTATTAAAACCATCAAATTTTCTTTCGGGATACTATATTTGATGGTTTTTTGTAATAACCGTCAAATATTTAGCATCAAGTATTCCTCACTCTGTAGTAGTGCTTTTAGTTATAGTTTTTTCTGTTTGTGCTGTCTCATTAGCTCCTAAACCGTCAATTATTTTCCCATCAAACTTGACGGTTCCTATTAAAACCATCAAATTTTCTTTCGGGATACTATATTTGATGGTTTTTTTGTAATAACCGTCAAATATTTAGCATCAAGTATTCCTCACTCTGTAGTAGTGCTTTTAGTTATAGTTTTTTCTGTTTGTGCTGTCTCATTAGCTCCTATACTCCTTACTATGACTTCGTTTCTTAGTATCTGTTCATACTACTTTGCTAATAATGCATAGAATTCTTTTCTATTTGAATATGTTCTTGTTATATTTCTTTCTTGTTCTCTAAGTTTGTATATATCAGATACAATGGGACGAAGAGAGGATTTCCTAAGAGAATATCTATTAATAAATGCAAACAAGCTTGGAGGAATATGAAATATTATAAAACTAATAAAATGATACTAAAATGTGGAGAATCGGAAACACCTCATAGATGGGGATGTAAACCTGAAAAAAGAATTAAAAGGACAAGAAGGAACAAATATAATTTCAAAAGGTATCCTAAAGAAATATTGTATAAAAAATATAAGCCATGAAAGTATTTCAAAAGAGGGAAAAGAAAAATAAATTATAGTAAAAACAAACTAATCATTCAATACTAGAACGAATCTAAATTAATCTGCATATCTTTCTTACTAAGAATAACTTCTATTATATAACTGATGTGGTATTATTATTTTTTTAATTTTAAAGTAAACGATTTCCACTTTTATCATTTCTAGCTTCTCTCGTCTTGCCTTCCTCTGGTGTTGGGTTGAATGCCTGTCATAAAAAAACTCTAACTAATAAAATTTTAGCTAATTAAAATTATGAGGGGGGTGCACCGAAATATACTAAACCAGTGAACAAACAAGAGATTTAAATATGGAGTTTGGTGCGAGAAAATATATATTTAATTAATTTTATTAGGAAGAAAAATAAAAAGGTAATATAATTTTGGAGGTACTTATATTTTCTCTTAATTTTTAATTTGATATTTATGTGTTTTTATCTCTTAATTAAATTCTTTAATTTTTCTTTATTAATATCATTAGTTCATGTAACTTTGCTATGTTAATATTGTTAGCTCCTATTCAGTAATTTTTTTAAAAAATTATTAAAGTATACATTATTAACAAAGTTTTTTGGACAATTGTACCCTCCATAGCTTAAAACCAAAAAAATTTAGGAATGAAAAATTATAATAGCTATTTTAATCAATGTAAGAATTATTTTTTTAAAATGACTTTAATATTTTATTCTTATGAATATTATAATTGTCAGTTTTAAAATTTATACGAGAGTAGGTTCTTTTTGTTTTTGTTTTTAATGGAAAAACGTTTTTGGGGCTACCTGTATATAGGGGCCAACGATACTTTTTTTTTTAAAATAGAGAGAGGCTAACAATGTTAATAGAACAAAGTTGCACGAAATAATAATATTAATGGAGTAAAATTAAGAGATAAAAATAAATAGGTACCAAATTAAAAATTGAGAGAAAATATAAGTACTTCCAAAATAATTTTATCTTTTTATTTTGCTTACAAATAAAATTGATTAAATATATATTTTCTCACACCAAGCTCCATAAATCTCTTGTTTTTTCATTGGTCTTAGTAGGTATTTGAGTAAAAATCAAATCATAATTTTAAAACATATAAAATAAATATGTGAAAAAATTTTATCTTGACATGTTTGAAAACATAAAAAGTATTTCAGGAAATCCTATTTCGGTGCTTTACCTCTCTCAGTGCTTACTTCTTTCTTCATAATTTTAATTAACTAAAATTATATTAGTTAAGAATTTTTTCGTGACAGTCTTGGTCATTCAACCTGACACCAGAGGAAGGCACGCAAGACGAGAGAAGATAGAAATGATGAAAGGGAAACCCCTTCACTTTCCAATTAAAAAAAAAAAAAAAGAATTCGCATCAGTTATATGATAGAAGTTATTCCTAATAAGAAAGATTTGTACATAAATTTAAATTCGTTCTACCTTGAACGATCTTAAGTACAGCATTTGAGTAAATATTTTTCAAAAATTACTATTTCAAATATATGGATAAAAAAGCCACTGAATGTCCAAAGCCAAAAAATAGAAAATTAACGAATATCTTAAAACAAGCTTATGAATATGAATTAGAACCTTTAAAATACCATGGACCTTATCAATGGCGGCCCGAAGCACCTTAGTTTCCTCTGTTCTGTCGACTATCCCAAATTATGCCATGCAATCAACGCCTCTCCTCAGTTCCGTGTGCAAGGATCTTGATAAAAGATGCAGAAGGTTCCTATGGGTGGGGACGCTAATCGGAGGCAAGTACAACTTGTCCTGTGGGATAGTGCTTGTATGAAGAATTAGCAAGGCAGGCTGGGTCTGCGAAAAGCCAATCTACAGAATGGCGCTTTTATGACGAAAGGGGGTTGGCCAACGATCACGAAACGCGATGATCACGAAACGCGATGCTCTCTGGGTTCGTTTCCTACGAGAAAAATACAAATGCGGAGGTGAGTAATCCCCAAAGTCAACTGGCGTCGCACTAGTTCTAAACCATGGCAAGGAGTCATTGGTAGATGGGAGAACGTGAAGCATGGAATCAGATGGCAAGCCGGGACGCTTGAAGCATCAAATTCTGGAATGACGCTTTGGTACCCAATTATGATAGGCTGATTGATCTGGCAATGCAACATGCCCCACTCGGGATTGCGGAAGCGTCTTTCCCGATAATATATCCCTATTTTATAACATTTTTATATATAATTAAGAAATTTTATATTATTTAAAGGGTTTAAAATGCAATAGATACTTATAATTTGAATTAAAAAATTATATAAATTAATTATTTAAAAGTGTATTTTTTATTATGTTTTTATAATTTTTCTTTTAAAAGGTATTTTTGTTTTGATTTCAGGAAATATTTCGTCAAACAAAACATGGATCCTATAGAAACTACATTTGTGGCAGCCACTTGGTATTAAAAAAGAATTTTTCAATTATCTAATTAGGAATTATCCAAAATATCCAGTTAAAATATCTCCTACCTTCTATCCTAAATTGAAGAGCTTAAATAATTAATTCTTTTGTGAATAATTCTTTTATCGTATTTTGAATTTGAATAAATATTTTATTTATATATCTATTATCCATTTAATTTTTCAAATATCTACATAATCATCTTATCCTCTTTCTAAATGCTAACCCCAGTTCATCTTATCATCATATCTTTATTCAAAATTGAAATATCATCCTTTGATCCGCTATCATTAAAATTCAAAAGCTCTTCCTTTTAGTTGCCATGAAAACCATACCAAATCAAGAGAATTCAAATTCAAGTTCTATCTTTTGAATTCAAAATATATTAAATAAAATCCTTTCCCTCAAAAGCAAGAGATCAGCAAGATTATAAGATAAAAGAAGATAAAAAAATCAAGCTAGAAGTCTCACGGGTTTTATCATTCAACTATGATGGATTTAAGAGCTATAAAGGGAGATGATCAAGGGAGCCTTGGAAGGGCAATGAAGCCATCTACACTTACACAATCACAAGCATATGCTTGGCTTCTTTTGTGTCTAGTTGTTTACTATTTTCTTCTTATTTTCTTTTTATCATAATGGTGTCATCTAGCCATATGTATGGCTAGTCCTCTTTATTCTTGAGGATAAGATGATGTTGTAAGATTTAAGATTTTGATGATGACAAAGTAAAAAGTTAAATCTTTATGCATTTTATTACTAATAGCCGTTTATCGATCACCTGTTAGATAAATGCATTTTTGGATCACTTTCTAGATAAATATCTAATTTTCTCTAAGTAGAGGTAGTGTTAAGTCATTATCGATCACTTGTTGGATAAATGAGTTTTGGGATAACCTTTTAGATAAATGTGTTTTTGGATCACATTTCGGATAAATGGTAAGTTCTATGTTTCTGTTTACTGATAATATTTATCGATGAGCTTATTGATAAATGAGGTTTTCGATCAACTTTCAGATAAATAGATAAGTCTCAAAGAACTACATTGTGTCAGAACACTATGAGTTATCGAAACTTTTATTGATTTCTATATTTCTTGATAACCTGATTTGAAACTAAGTAAGTATTGCTTCTTATGATGTTCGATAATCTATTTGATAATTTGTTCTTGGTTCTCTAAAACTTTCAAGTTCTATTCAGGAGTTAATATACAATCTTATCGATAAATACATTTATTGATCACTTAATCGATAAATACACTTATCGATCACCTTATCGATCAAAGTCACATTTTCTTGTCATGCTTTGTCTCTGACTAGGTTACCTTTCTTAAGAGTTTTTTTAGCAGTTTTTTGATAAACCCATTTATCGATAATGTTTCAGATAAAACTGTTCAAAATGGTTCTCTAAGGATATTTCAATTATCGATAAGCTTTTAGATAAAGTGAATTATCGATAACATGTTCTAAAAAGCTTAGTTATGTTTCTCTAAGTGTTCTTCGCACTATCTTTCAGAAAATATGATATTGTTCTATCTTTAAGCTTTTCTCAGCCTGTGTTAATTATCTTATATCTTTATAAAAAGTAAGGATGGCCCTTGATTTGGGAAAACTAATATCTTTAATTGACTATAGAAGGATCCTCATGATAAATCACTTTGGTCAACTTTCACTCTTTATCGATAATCTTTCCCATAATGTCCTTGATCCACATTGACTTCCATAAGTGAGTTTGATTTTCAAAGTTCTCACATTTCCATTTAATCGATAACTTTATTGATTAAGCTACTTATTGATAAGTTCTTTGAAGAATTGATTTTATGATTCTCTGAACCTTGATCTGTGATCCTCACTTCATGTATTAAAATCCAAAGATAATCATCTCTTCTGTTATTCATTTTTATTCTCTGTAAAGTAACTTGTTACATTTTTATCGAGACATTTCTACAGGTTACGAGGCTTAATAGATATATTATAGGCTTAGGCTACCTGTCAGAAGTGCATTTATTACTAAATAACTGTTACAATAGCCAACACATGCAAACGATATTTCAATGGTTACAAACTCTTGTGTCTGATGAAAAGCTGGAAATCTCTAACTATAAAAACCGTGAAGAGCATTGAATGAAGCAGTGAATGAGCTGAGCTACCAACTATCAAATTAATTTTCTACATTCAATACTCTGTTTTTCCATTCTGAGCGTCAGTGTTTATCTTATACACTCCTAGAAGGGAGTCTATGAATCATTTATTTCTCTCAGTGAGTGACTCAAGAGTCTGTGACTCTTGAGGGGATTGTACCCTTATGAGAAGTAAGGGGGAGTGATAAGAGAGAGATTAATTACTGTAATGTGGCACTAGGAGCCCATTGAATCTTGGGGTATAGCAAAAAACTCATAGATGTTCTGAGAACTACACGTTGATCAAGTGGTTAAGACCGAACTAGTATAAAATCCTGCTTATACTATTTCTTCCAATATCCTTCGGTAAAATCTCTCAAAACTCATTTACTTTTATTACTTTGTTATCTGGCTTTAAGAAGCAAATTTTTTTATCACCCAATTCACCCCGGGTGAATCTGCCACTAACATTTATTATCAGAGCAGATCTTTTTGTATAGGACTTAACTGTCTCAAGAGAAGATCCTAATGGCAGGTTTTGATGATAGTGTGCTACCCGAATGATGCTCCATAACTAAACCACCAGGTTTCAATGGAGAAAATTTCACCTTCTGGAAGATGAGAATGAAGATTTTCATTAAAGCGTCTGAACAGACTGTGGGATGTGATAGAACAAGGCCATTATGTTTCGAAGAAGACAGTGAATAATCAACAAGTTCCCAAGGAACTAAGTGAATTTGATGATGAGGACAAAAGACTGATTCTGCTAAATGACAAGGCAATCAACATGCTGACTTGTGCCTTAAGTCAAAAGGAGCATTTCCATATTTCAAGCCTAGAAACAATAAAGGAAATGTGGGAAGCCCTGGAGATTGCTCATGAGGGAATAACCGAAGTGAAATAAAGCAAGATCAACACCCTCAGTACAGAATTCAAATTATTCAGAATGAAAGATGGAGAATGCATTCGAGATATAGAAGTAAGATTCTCACACCTTATCAATCACCTGGTTGTTTTTGGCAAGAAATACAGCTAAGAGGATCAAGTGAAAAAAATATTAAGTGGACTCACTAAAGAGTAGAAACTGAAAGTGACGGCCATTGAAGAAACAAAAGGAGAATCAATCGAGTCAGTTGCTGCATACTTCAAAAGTTTGGCGGAGTGCGAAAGCAAACAAAGGTATAAAAAGGAAATGAATGAGAAAACCCACAAATGCATCACTCTTAAAGCTCAAGAGAGTGAAGAAGATGATGAAGAAGATCTGGAGAACAAAGAAATGGGTCTCGTAATTAAGAGATTCAAAAAGTTCTACAAGAACAAAGCCGAGAGCAAATTTCAATCAAAGCAAAAGGCCTCCACATCTCAAATAGAGCCTAAAGAACCAATTATATGCTTTGAATGCAAGAAACCTGGACACATCAAAGCAGATTGGTCTCAGTTATCTAGATCGAAGGATAAAGACAAAAGAAAAGAAAAATTCAGAAAGAAGAAGGCCTTTGTTAGCTTGATATGGGGAGATAGTTCATTAAAAGAAGATGATGGTGACAATGAAGAGACAGCTAACATTTGTCTTGTAGCACAAGAAGATGAAGATTTAGAGACCGATGAGGTAATCATTTATGAACCTTCCTACGATGAATTCCAATTTGAATACAATGTTTTACATTCTTAATTAGTAAGAATAGCTAAGGAGTTGGTAAGCTTCAAAAAGAAAATCAAAAGTTTGGAAAAATAAGTGAAGTAGAAGGAAGTCAGCTTGCCAACCTGTATGGAGTGCATGCAGAATAGAAAGAAAAATGAAGAACTCACAAAGACTTTGGAGAAGTTTACAAAAGGAAGTAAAATACTCAAAGTAATATTAGGAGCTTAATGGTACACAATGGACAAATCAAGAATAGGATAGGATCCTATTTAGGAGAAAAGAAAAGGAAAGAAGAAAAAGTAGTGAACAATTGTATTTAACATTCTTTAGAAATTCAGTCCATTTATCTAATCCTTTTGCACATTGTTCTTATTGTAACTATAAGGGTCATACTACATCTTCTTATTCTCACAAGAAGAAAGGAACTAATAGGATATTAAAATGGGTGCCCAAAGGTACTTACGTACCGTGGATAGCGCATACTAACCTCAAAGGATCCAAGAAAGTGTGGATACCTAAAGCGTGATTTTTCTGATATAGGTTTGTCTTTAGTAATCCAGAACAAACAAATAGTACATTAACAGCGGATGCTCAAGACATATGACGGGCGATACTAACAAGTTCTCTACACTCAAACCCATAGAAGGTGGTAAAGTAAGCTTCGAGGGAAATCAATCTGGAAGAATAGCTGGAATTGGAGAAATAGGAAGTGACAAGGAAATAAAAGTCTGACATTTACTACGTTGAAGGACTATGTCACAACCTGCTCAGTGCCAGTCAAGGGGTTGACAAAAACAACTGGATAATGTTCGATTCAGAGGAATGTATAATCATCAGCAAGGATGACCTACCACTTAAAAAAGAAGAACTGAATATGAAATTAAAAGCTCTAAGGGACGATAACTACTATACTATTCAAATAGGTTCAAAGTTTTATCAAAACTGCTTTGTAAGTCAAAGTGATGAAAGTTGGCTCTTGCATAAACGTCTTGCTCATGTAAATATGAATCAACTTTCAAAATTAACTAAAAAGGATTTAGTTATTAGTTTACCTAAGATCCAATTTGAATATGACATTATCTGTGATGCTTGTCAGAAGGGAAAATAAATAAAGTCCTCTTTTAACTCAAAGAAGACAGTCTCAATTGAGAGACCACTCCAAATGCTTTAATGGATTTAGTTGGTTTATCAAGAGTTAAAAGTTTCAGTGAAAACTTATATACTCTCGTAATAGCTGATGACTATTCAAGATTTACTTGGACTTTGTTTCTCTCCTCGAAACACAAGACTTTTAATGAATTCATTATTTTTGCTAAAAAAGTCCAAAATGAGAAAGGTATGTCTATTGTGTCAATCAAGACTGATCATGAAGGAGAATTTGAGAATAATGAATTTGCTGACTTTTTACGATGAACCCAGGATTGATCACAACTTCTCAGCACTAAGAACACCTCAACAAAATGGAGTCATGGAACAATAGAATAGAGTACTCATTGAAATGGCCAGAGCAATGTTGAATGAAAAAGGGAATATCTTAAGTATTTTGGGCAAAAGCCATGAGTACGACATGCTACATCTCTAATAGAGCATACATCAGAACATTGCTCGGGAAGACTCCTTACTAGAAGCTGAACTTAGCTCATCTGAGGATCTTTGGAAGCAGATGCTATATTCAAAACAACAATGAAAAAAATCTTGGTAAATTCGATCCTAAAGCCGATGAAAATTTATTTTAGGTTATTCTAACCGTAGCACAGCTTATAGAGTCTTTAATAAAACAACTTTTACTAGTAAAGAATCAATTCATGTAGTGTTTACTGAAATTGAGTCAATCTCGAAACTTCTAGATGATGACGCTAAGATTGTTCAAGGTCTTAAAAAACTAAGTTTTGGCAAGTCTTCCAACAAAATACCTTCGAACAAAGAGGATAAAGATAAATCAAATGAAATGTTTTTTGAGGAAAATTTAGAACAACCTAAGGCTTGGAGACATAACAAAGGCCACCCTATAGACCAAGTCATTGGCAAAGTCAATAAAGGGGTTAAGACCCAGAGACAAGTGTTCAATGAAGTACGTTTCTTGCATTTATTTCAAACATTGAACCAACCAATATTGACAAAGCTTTATCTGATAAATTCTAGATAGCGGCCATGTAGGAAATGTTAGTGGCAGCTTCACCTAAGAGGGGGTGAATTGGGTGATGTGTAAAAATTTAACTAAATAAAATAAATAAACAGATAAAACAGTAGAGATGAGTTTGGAAGGTTTCATTGAAGAATGAAGACACAAAAGTTTATAACGGTTTGGTCTCAACCACTTGACTTACATCCAGTCCTCATAGCACCTTTGAGATTTTCACTATATCCCCAAGATTAAACGAGCTCTTGGTGCCTCAGTATAACAATTGAATCTCTCAGTCACTCCCCCTACTACCCCTAAGGTTACAATTCCCTCAAGAGTCCACGCTCCTGAGTTACTCTCAAATTTGAGTAAAAGGATACAACAAACTCTTTTATAGAGTATATAAATGATAAATACTGAAGTTGGTAAAATAGAGTGTTGAATGTACTAGTAAATTTCAGCAGATGGTAGTTTATGTATTCAATACTTCATTCAATGCTTCTTTGCGCCATTTATAGTTGGAGTATTTTAGTTATCCGTTAGATTGAAGAGCTTTTAGCTGTTGGAAGATCACTTACGTGTGTTCAGCATTTACAATGGTAGTTCGCTATTAAAGCTTTTGACACAATAGGTTAAGGCTACAATATATCTGTTGTGCTTCGTAATCTGTAGAAGGTTCTTGGCACAAGTAAGTTTTCTTCTTCAAGAAAATAGGAATGAATAACAGAAGAAGCGATAATTCTTGACATTGAAACATCAGTTGGAAAACATGGAAGAATTAATCATCAGATACTAAAAAGTAAACTGAACTTATTTGATCGATGTCTTGATTGATAATCCTTTGATTGATCATATTATTGATTAATTAACAAAGAGATAGATTCAACAGATATATGTATTTATCGAGCAAATTATAGATCAACCAATGATAGAATAAGTGATCGATAAATGGTGAAGAATAACTAAAGTGATTTTATAACTGGAAATACTTCTGAGTTCAGTGCAAAGTTTATTTCCTCCAAATTTGTATGCCTTCATATCTTTTCAAAAGAGATTTATATGATTAACGGAGGCTACGAAAAGCTTAAAGATAAGATGAAAATATGCTTTATGACAAATCATCATGAAGAGCTAAATTGGTGCATTGATCGAGTATGTGATCAATAATCCCTTGATTGATCATCTTATCAATAATCCAAAGTTACTATGAAAGTAACTCTTAATCAATATGATCAAACACTTGATCGATAAAGGTCTGATCGAACAAGTGATCGAAAACGTAGTTCAAAGAAGACTTAGATAATTATGCATAAAGATAGGTTGATGATTGATTAAATGATCGATTAATAGATAATTGATTAAGTGATCGATTAATAACTGTGAAAAGCTTGTTTTAGAAAAATGCTAGAGTAAGGCTTTGATTGAACATGTGATATGAAAAAATGATGCAGAGACTTTGATGATGATCGATCATATTATTGATAAAAGAATGATCGATTAATAGATCAATCATGAATTGTGAAAAAACTTGTTTAGTAAAATAACACAGAATACTTTGACAGAACACATTATCGATTAACCATAAATGATTTGACACATAATGTTCAAATAAGTTATCGATAAAATAATGATTGATAAAGTGATGGATAATACAAAACTATTCAACATAGTAATTAAGTCAAGAAAAATTTACCAGTTATCTAAGTCATTATTGATTACCTCTTGATCGATCAGGTGATCGATAAACCTTTTGTTATGAGACAAAGGAAGTTGAAACTTGCTCTGACAGCTTATCAATTAACCAATTATTGATTAAATTATCGATAATTTGCTGTAATATCTTACACTCAAATATTTCTATCAGTGATCAAATACTTGATCGATTAACCTATTTTCACAGTGAACTATTATAACAACAAGGCATCACATAACAATTATTTGACACATGTTCGATTAACTATTGATCAAACACTTAATTGATTAACTTAACAGTTTTGCAGAGAAACTAAAAGCTAATTTTTTTTATCCTCAAAACCTTTAAATCTAATAGGAAGAGTTGAACCAATTTGAAAGGAATCAAGTTTGGGACTTGGTACCTCAACCTAATGACCATCTAGTCATAGGCACTAAATGGGTATTCAAGAATAAACTCAATGAATCTGCACAAATTGTTAGAAACAAAGCTAAATTAGTTGCAAAAGGCTATAATCAAGAAGAAGGTATTGATTATGAGGAAACATATTGTCACACCTCCTTTATTACCCCATTATATGATAATTGGAACCCTTTAGGATCATTATTTGAGCCTTAAGTATGAGAAAATGCTCAAAAATTTGAAAATTTCCAAAATTTCAACCCAGGTAGTGACTTGGTACTTCCAAGTTGTGACTTGAGGACACACAGGCCATTTTTGCTTCTAGGTCGTGACCTCAACTTCCCAAGTTGCGACCTGGGTTCATAGAGAGCCTCAAGGCACTGTTCACTGTTCACTGAAATCTTTGCCAACTTTGAAAATTCATAACTAAATGTAGAAAAATCAAAACAAAGTGGTTCTGATTTTTATTTGAAGCTTGTTATAAGAGAAAAATATTCATTGGTATCAAATCATCATGAAATAAAGCTAGAAAATTCTCCAAGTTGCACTATTCATATGGTCAATTTCCAGTCTCCTAGTATTTTAGCCCAACTTTGGAAGGGCATAACTCTTAGCATAAAATTTCAAAGTTAATGATCTACAACTTGTTTTAAAGCTAAAAAGAAGATCTACAAGTTTGCCAAATTTCAAATCCAAATTCATCTATTTGCTTATTATTTTATGTGACACAAAATTACCCTTTTTTAGGGCATTTTTATCCCCTAATCATAATCTTCTTGAATTTTATTCCCTTTTTCCATGTGCCATTCCACTCTAGCATTCCGTCATCCATATTTTCAGCGTCAAAAAACATTATATCAACATAGATACAAACTGATATTGTCTAAAATCTCTTACAACATTATCATAAAGTTTACCAAAATATTACACAATGTTCACATATCATCATAACATCCCTATTACTCCTTTAGCACAACACCAACTCCTTGCCCATGTCCATAGATGGGCCACTTCATATTTGATACATAATTTAACATAGGAGGGAACGAGATTTCATAGAAATCTTAGTAGCAATGAACTATGATCATCATATGAATCAACCAAGGTATAATGTGACATATTATAAAACTTTAAGACATTCCTAAGTCACATAAAATAATGTTTTGCATCATACCAAAAGAGGAACACCAAAACTTTCACACTAACATAACTCTATGCATTTGGCCAAAGCACAATCAAATGTCATCAAATTAACAATTACCACAACATAAGTTTCTCAATTCAAGCAATTAACATAATCACATTAAACAATCAAGATAAACAATCAAATTATAATTCAATGCTACCTCTTAGTCCTTGTACAATTCAGTCTCCTTAAGGGAATATGATTCTCCTTGTTTCCTCTCCTCAAAATCTATTAATCCAAGCATAAAATACAAGCTACATTAACAATTATTCAAACTTAAACACCAATGATCTACTTAAATCCCTCTTTTCTTTGATTTTTAACATAATTATTCCTCCTTTGATTCCAACAATCTCTTGACTCATTCCTACACAATTTTTCATCTAGAATTCAAATATCAAATTAGATGTACAAAAATCAAACTTCTTCCTTCTGAACCAGCCTTGGCTGGAATGAAGCACAATGAACCCTAGGTTGGGTTTCTTCCAAAAATCAATCCAAACACCACTTTAACATACTTATTTCACTTCATATTTAAGGTCTCTATCCTTCCATAATTCATGTTCACATTGATCGAATTTATGTTAGCAGAACACCTCCAAAAATAATTCAATTTTCTAACCAAAGCAAGCTTTAATCTTAATTAAACCAAAGCTCAAACATACCTTAGCGAATCCTTGACTAAAGCTTGATGATTCCTCATCCAAATGATCTCACTAAGTTCAGGTTTGAAGCTCTAGAAAATGGTTGGACAGAACCTCCCTTTGTTTTACCAATTTCTACCTATTTTTGGGTATTTTGAGGAGGTACTTATAGGCAAATAAATCTGCCACTCCCCCCTTATTTGGATAACCAAAGTGGCACCTAAGAGGGGCACTTGGCTGCCATCAAGTGTAGGATACATTCAGATCACACCATGTGTCCAATTGCTACAATATTCCAAGATTTTTGTGTGAAAATTGAGTTTTATTTCCATTTAATTGAAAGGTCCAGATCTTGCATGAAATTAGGCCTTCTCTAGGCCCAATGTGAGGCCCACTTATGGTTTAGGATGGTCCAAAAATATGGCCCACAAACCAACTCACAATCCCAAACCATTTTGAAACTTTATCGGTTACTATTCACTAGTAACATTCCATAATGTTTTAGGCTTCTAAAAATTCATTTCTCTCCATAAAAAAAATTCTCTTTTAATATAAGGATATGATCTGGAAGTTTTTAGAATTTTTCTCCACCTCTAGCTATTTATTTTGAATTTTTCCTAATTAGGCCTTTATCGGTAAAACTGTCGGGAAATAAATTCTCAAAAATTAATTCCTGCCGTTCCAAGGCCTAAAAATAATTTTATAAATTCCCATAAATATTTAGATAATTAATCCATATTTTTTTTAGGAATTATTGAGGCCTATAACTATTTAAAATAATTATTTTCCTCTGATTTTCTATTATTTTCCCAAAAAACCTTTGTGTTCGGGAAATTTTGTAATAATTCATTTTCACACAATTTTTACCTTTAGGACATCCATCAAGATTCCAAAACCTCTAATTCACATTTTTACTAATTTTTGGGAATTTTCTCAAATTTTCCGTTTTGCCATTCTTAGACCGATAATTATGAAAATGCCAGCCCAGGTCTTATCAAGGTTTCACGTCAAAACTTGTTTCATTCCTCTGTCTACTTTCTATATTGGCCCTTATCCCAATTTTTAACTCCCTATGTCCAAATAAAATTTTTCGGGATGTGACACATATGCTCAAGTAGGTAGATTAGAAGCCATATGAGTACTCTTAGCCTTTGCTTGTATAAAAGATTTCAAATTTTATCAAATGGATGTCAAAAGTGCCTTTTCAAATGGTTACATAATGGAAGAAGTATTCACTGAACAACCCCTTGGTTTTGAAGACCTAAGTCTTCCTGATCATGTTTATAAATTGAAAAAGGCTTTATATGGCTTAAAACAAGCACCTAGAGTCTGGTATGAAAGTTTTAGCAATTTTCTGATAGAGAAAGGTTTTGAAAGAGGCAAGGTTGATGCAACACTTTTTATAAAAAGAAGTAAAAAGGAACTTTTAATAGTTCAAATTTTTGTAGATGATATCATTTTTGGTGCTACTAACGAAGATCTCTACCAAGAGCTGCTAAGTTGATACAGGGAGAATTCGTGATGTCAATGATAGGAGAACTCAATTTCTTTCTGGGATTACAAATCAAACAGAGGAAGAATATAATATTCATATCATAAACGAAGTATTTAAAAGAACTTCTAAAGAAATACGGTCTGGATCAAGCAAAAAGTGCAAATACTCCAATGAGCTCGACAATCTCTCTGGATGCGGACGAGAGGGGTAAGGATGTAAATTTAACTAAATATCGAGGAATGATTGGATCATTACTCTATCTCATAGCAAGTAGACTAGACATTTAATTTAGTGTAGGAATGTGTGCCAGATATTAGTAAGCTCCTAAGGAAACACATAAAGAAGCTGTTAAGAGAATTCTTACATATCTTTCCGGAACACCAAATATGGGGATATGGTATCTAAAGAAGAGAGCAGAATACTTAATGGGTTACTCAGACACTGATCACGGAGGATATAAAATTGATATAAAAAGTACAAGTGGTCAATGTCAATTCCTCGGAGGATGCCTAGTCTCATGGTCAAGTAAAAAGTAAAACATGGCGGTTATATCCTTTACTGAATCAGAGTATGTTGCCACTGCAAGTTGTTGTGCTTAAATACTATGGTTAAAACAACAATGACAAGATTTGGAATCAAGCTAAAGGAAATCCCAATTCTTTGTGACAATACAAGCACAATCAGTCTATCAAAGAATCCAGTTCATTATGCTCAAACTAAGCACATTGATGTACGACATCATTTCATTAGGGATTATATCTAAAAGAAGGATGTAAAAATAGAATTTATTCCCACAAAATATCAAGTAGCAGGCATCTTTACAAAAACTCTTGATCAATAAAAATTTAATTTCGTCAGATAAGAATAGGGAATGTTAAATCCCAATGAGTTGTAGGAAATTCTACTTCATCTCTTTATTTTGAGTACTTTAATTTAATGTTTTGATGATTTGAAAACTAAATTAAGCATCAGAGTAGAAAGAAATTTGTTTTACAGGATACTCTGTTTTTACATCGAAAAACAGAGGTTGACATAGGAACAGATTTTTGAAGAACAAATCGATAATTGCTGTTCAAAAGATTACTACATCTATTGATGATTGGATCAAAAATGGAATTTATGGAGTTCATTATCAATTATGAAACATATGGAAAAATGCCACTTGAAGAATGATCGCTAACGAGTTTGAAAATCCACCTTATCGAACATCTTATTAGTAAATCCACTGAAGAATTCATAGAGAAGAGAAAAAGAGGCTCAAAGGTAATATTTATCGATCATCTTATTGAAAAATAGGTTTTTCGATAATCTTATCTGAAAATGAGATTATCGATGAGCACATCAATTAACATAGATAGGTATGGTTCTTAACTATAACTAATTTTATCCATAACGTGTTCGATAAACTACTTTTTGGATATCGTGATCCACAAGTGTTCATCATGTTCTTATCTTTCTTCAAAATTATTGATGACCTGATCGATAATGGTCATTATCAATGATCTGATCAATAATTCTTAGTGTTTAAGTGCAAGTTTTTGAAATTCCCTTGTCAGTTTTAGAACCTTAACTCAATAAACCATTACCATGTCTTCTAGCAATGGTCAAATCTCCCCTATTCATTCAAATTTCCCTCAAAACCTCCTTCCAAAATCACTTCCTAAGCTCTTTTAACCACTCTAAACCCCTCCTCTCTTAGAAAATCACCAAATTTCTCTTCAAAAATCTTCCTATGCTGAAATGGCTCAAGTAAAGTAATCAGGTACCAATCTTGAAGAAAGTTCAGAAAAGTGTACAAAGAGTAAAGAAACCACTCATCAAGTATCAAAACTAAATATCAACCGAAGGTTCATCAGGAAAAAGCACCCAAAAGTAGGACATTAAAAATCTGAGAGAGCTAGACCCAAGGCTCATCTCAAGAGACACCGAGCAAGAGAAAGACTCAGTCAACCATTAGTTTCTGAAGGATCAGAAACTGAGTCAGATGAACAAATTTTAGTTCAGAAAGTTATAGATGGTACTCTCAGTTTAGCAGTGCCCAAACACCCAAGAAGGAAGAAACAAAGAGCAAGTGAAGGAGCCTCTCACCAAGCTCCATTGGAAGGTAACCCCTTATAAGCTTCGCCTGAAGAATTTTTGGTGGGCAATTTAGATAAGGATGTAAATATGGGAAAATTTAAATTAGACTTTGTCTCAAGGAAACTCTAGGCGATAGTGTTTGTGGATTTGGAACAATTGAAAACAAATAAGAAAATTAGATTAGAGTTGTCTGAACCCATGGAATACTATCAGAATTGGTTAAACATTAAGAAAGATTACAGTCCAGAAGAGGTGAGAAGATTTTACTGCAATATGGAGGTACATGACACCTTCGATAATGAGGGAAATGTGACCAGAAGCTTTATCACCACTAAGCTCAGAGGCTGAACAATTAAGCTAGACCCTATTAAGATTAATGAGCTTCAAGGCATTCAAGATCATGTATGAGGACCTAATATGAACTCTGTCAAGGCTTATAAAATTCTGATACAGAGTGACACATAACCTAGAGAGCTGAGTTTTGCTCTAATAAATCACATTTTTATTTTTTTTATCCTCTTCATTTAGTCTTTTTAGTGATAAATTGTGGCTAATTGAGTTTAATTAGATTATATTTTATTTTATTATCCATTTTACACTTAATAGAAATTAATTGATTAAATTTAGAAATTTATGATTAAATCTTCATTTAATATTCTTGCACATGTGTTTATTGATTATTATCTTATCTTGTGTAGATTTTGGGACATAAATTGAAGATTGATGATGGAGATTATTCGGGTTGAAGTTGATTAAATTTATTATCTTAATTTCAATTTTTCTCTTTGGTGAACTGTGTAAATAGTTTTAGGGTAGTTAAGGGTAGTTTAATTATTTTATTTTATTTTATATTACTTTATTTTGGAAGTGAGAGGAGTGGCGGAAGTTTTAAAAAGAGAACTAAAAAGGAAGGAGGTTAGTTAGAAAAGGGGGGAGATCATGAGAAGTAGAGAATGTACACGGAGAATAGAGGACCAGAGGGGCGACTTCCACAAATTCCTTCTTCTCCAATTTTCTGCAATGCCTTCTTTTCTCCTCTATGATCAGTAACGTTGTGCTCTTATTTTCTACCATGAACTTCTAATTGCATCTACAATTAACTATAAGTTTAAACCTTGGGTTTGTAATGAGAGTCCAAGACTTGTAATGTGAACTATTTTGGTTGAGATTCTTGTTTAATTTTCCTTTCTTTTGACTTTCTTTTATATGTAATTTCTCTGTGCTTAATGCATATTCAGGTTTGAATATAATCTGTGGTATATTTGGTGAGGATTTGTGCTGAAAGTTCTTGAGATTTATAACTTGAATTGGTAGGCTTTTGAAATTTTAGATTTGACAGTTTCAACAATTCCTCTATGTTAGGATTTAATTTGTGGAAGTTTATATTTTCCAGATTTGGAATATGTTTACTTTGCTACTTTTCTTGGAATATTGAGAGGTCATAAGCCTTTAATCAATTGATTGGAAGTTTGAGAGGAAAATTAAAGGAGGAAATTGATTGATTTTCTCTATTTGTTAAAATTTCAGGATTAATTGTTGCATAAGTTAAACTTAAGTGAGATGTCATTGAACTTTGATTTAGACAATAGCATAAAACCTGAATGATAATTCAAGGATTTTAGTTTGGAATTTTCTTAAGGAATCTCAATCAAAGGAATTGAATCTTTTATCTGGACAAGGACCATTACATCCTAAGGGAAGAACTTGTAGTTAATTGCATCGCCATTATAAATTCTTGTTAGTTGTCAATTTGCTCTGTTGTCATTTATTTTTACTAGTTAAGTAGACTTTCAATCTTCAGTTTACAAACCCCCCCACTTTTTAAGTGTTCTCAAGTGATCTTTTTCTTATTAAAGTTCTTGATTTAAGCGATTAACTCATTGGCTCATCAGAAGACAACCAAGGTTATGTTTTACTGCAAAAAACTGTTTTATATTATTTTGATGCTATTTGACAGTGGTGTCAAAATTTGACGCCATTGCCGGGGAGCCAATTGATTTTATTCATTTAAATTCGAATTTCAATTATTTGTTAAATCTATCTTCAATATTTTTTTCCTCTTTTGTTTAGGTTTTTTTTTTGTAATTTTTGTTTTTTATTTATAATTTTTGTATGACAAGATCTTCTCATGGTACGTTAAGTGATTTTGATCCTGAAATTGAGAGAAGTTGTTATGCAAACTGTAAGGTTCGTAGAAAGCATAGGATTAGAGATTTAGTAGTTAGCAAGGTTGTGTTTAATTTGATTAGTGGTGTTTTTGATATTGTAGAAGTTGATAGTGACTTTGATTTTACAGTCGTAAATATGGCTGAAGAGAATGTTGAAAGAACCATTAAGGAATTAGCTACTCCTAACATGCATTATCAACCTTTATGCCCACAAATATCCTGCTTTAGATGCTACGTTTAAGCTTAAATTGGGACTAATTCATCTCTTGCCCAAGTTTCATGGTTTAGTAGGTGAAGATCCTAACAAGCATTTAAAGGAGTTTCAGGTGGTTTGTTCAACTATGAAGCCACAAGGAGTGTCTGAGGAGCACATCAAGCTGAGAGCTTTTCCTTTCTCTTTAGATGGTGCCGCCAAAGATTGGTTGTATTACTTGTCACCAGCTACCTTTACCAGATGGACAGATCTTCAGAGGTTGTTTCTAGAAAAGTTCTTTCCTGGTTCTAAAACTGCTGCAATCTGAAAGGATATATTTGGAGCAAAGCATTACACTGGTGAAACTTCATATAAGTATTGGGAAAGATATAAGAAGTTATGTGCTAGTTATCCCCACCATCATATCACTAACCAATTGTTGATACAATACCTTTATGAGGTGTTGTTACCTATAGATCGAACCTTGATAGATGCTACATCTGGTGGTGCTCTAGTTGATTTAACTCCTACAGCTTCTAGAGACTTGATTGATAAAATGGCTCAAAATGGTCAATAGTTTGGCACTAGACTTATCACATCAACTAAAGCAGTGAATGAGATTTATTCTTCTTCTACTAATCAACAATGAATAGAGAATAGAGTAGAGGAATTAGCATCTCTTGTGAGACAAATGGTTATTGCACAAAAGCAACCTTCTTCATCACCTCATTCAATGCAATTGGTTGGTCCTCTATCTGGTATTTGTTCCCTAGCTACTTATGCAACTGATCAATGCTCACAGTTACAAGAGAGTTATAAGATGTGTGTTGGAGTATTTCCTCAGAGACCTTCACGACCACAGTAGCCTAGATATGGCCCTTATGCTAATACGTATAATCTAGGTTGGAGGGATCATCCTAATCTCAGATATGGTAGTGGCTTTAACCCTCAAGCAAATGCATATAACTTTCAAGCTAGATACAATACAATAGGGCCTGGCAATCATATTTAATGTGTGAGATAGACTGTTCCCATTCAAGAGTCTCAAAAGCAAGATATGAAAAATCAAGGGCATACAGAATTTGAGTAGTCAAGTTGGTTTGATGAAACAATTTGTTTCTCGAACTGATTCCACCATTCAAAATTTGAGTAGTCAAGTTGGTTAACTAGTTGTGGAGCTCAATGACTTGAAAAACAAGGGTAAGGAAAATTACCATCATAGCTAGTAGTGAATCCCAAGGGTAATGTGAATGCTATGACGTTGAGAAGTGGAAAAGAAGTGCAAGGGCATATAGAAGCTTCTAAAGGAAAAAGCAGTGTTTAAAAAAACTACTGTCACTACTCATGATCCTTCTTCTTCCTCTACTCAAGAGACTCCACAAGT
Source organism: Neltuma alba (assembly GCF_004799145.2). Taxonomy (NCBI): domain Eukaryota; kingdom Viridiplantae; phylum Streptophyta; class Magnoliopsida; order Fabales; family Fabaceae; genus Neltuma; species Neltuma alba. The sequence continues at coordinate 953 of NW_021632666.1, read as the reverse complement.
GTGCAATGATGAAAAAGATAAAGTCCCTAAATCTAGCAATGCTTTCCCTTTTCTTAGTAGGGTGACTCAATCTAAGAGAATTTTTGAATCTGAAGTAGAAAGGGAGATCTTAGAGCTCTTTCAGAAAGTTGAAGTGAACATACCTCTTTTGGAACTAAAACATCCTACCTTTAACCCCTCAGAGTACGCATTCATAAGTGTATGGTTCAAGCAGGTCAAAAACAAGCCCATGAATTAAAAATTTCAATATAACTACTCGGATTACTTTTCACTGTTTAAATTCAGATTTCAGGTCCAATTTTAAAAAATCATAACTAATTCTATAAAAATCATGTTGAGGTGCTCTAAAATTATACAGAAAACTCTTTGAAAGATCTTTAAGGGAAAAAAAAATCTAATTAGATTTATTCTTGCCCAATTCGTACAATTTAATCAATAAAATTACTATTCATTTGGTAAAATCTGGAACTTCCAAATTCTGTGCTTCAACTTTGAAAATTTATCTCCTTGTGTACACATCCAGGTGAGGTGATCTACCCCTCATTTTAAAGCTTGGGATGTGTACTATGAATCTGCCAAATTTTGTGGCTTAACTCATTTATTTGATAGATCAAACTGAAGCCACGAGCTCACTGCTCCATGACCTACGTTTTATCCCTTAACCCCTTTTTACTTTGATTCTTTCTATTTCTTTGGCATAGATAAATTGGGTTTATGCTTTCCAATCATCCTTATATATTTATATTCATCCCATAAATATTGTAATTAAATACATGACATCATTGGCATCCATAACATAAATTACATAATAGGAGAATTACACATTGAATAATAACATCATTCATTAATGTCAATAATTGTCCACTTTCTTCTCCTTGCCTCTCATGCCATTTTGCCCACCATTGATTGACCTAAATGGTTGGTTAGGGAGGGGTGAGATCAGGAGAATCTCA
>NW_021632665.1:0-42260 GCF_004799145.2 Neltuma alba | reverse complement strand
TGTCACACCCTGATAATTTTATTCTAACTGATGAATGATTTGTGACTGACTAAGGCCAAGTAGTATAGTAGACTGGTAGAGGATCCAGGCTATGAGGAAAAATCAGGATAGGGACATAACGGTCATTTCTGAAAAGATCAGTTAAGAAAGGGCAGTATTGGAAATAATGTCCAAATTTCCTGAAAAATTCCCAGAAAATTATGAAAAATAGAAAGGAGGGTACAAAATAATGTTTGAGGCTTAGAAGATGAATATGAGATTAAAAATAATTTATCAGGAAATTATTTGTAATTATTGGAATTTTTGGTTAATTAAGGAAAATTAGCCAATTTCCATTATTTAAAATATATAGAGGCCTCAAAAATTCAAGGAAAAATATGGATAAATTATGTGACATATTATCCTAATTTATAAAATTATTTCCCACCTTTGGATGTACAAAGGTTAGCTTAAAGGATATTTATTACCGAATTATTATCGGTAGAATAGTGATTTTTGACAGAATAAAATTTAGAAAATTATAGAGGGAGATAGAACTTGAGAAAAATCATGGATTACCCTTGGAATGAGGGGAATTTAATGAGGTGTTGAAATCGGAATTTTGTGACAGTAAATTGGACAGGATTGTTGGAAAATCGGGCCGGAAATACACAAATAATCAGTGGATTGCACTGATTATTGGATGAGTCATATTTTTTCCAATATTAAGAGCAATAATTCGGCCAAAATTAGAAGGAGAGGACAAAGTTGGAATTTTCCAAATTGTTCAAGGGCATAAAGGGAAATAAGAGACAAAATAATAAAATAATATTTATTTTCCACATGAAAATCACATGGTGATTAGGTGTCCCTACATGTGTCACTTTCTTATGGTGAGTGCCCTAAGATTTGTCCACGTGTAAAGTAGAAAAAAATGGACGGCCGAGATCGCATCTTTTTCCCGAAGGGCATTTTCGGCATTTTGAAATATCAAGGCCTATAAATACCCCCCCTTTCATGAAGAATTCGGCCAAGAGGTGTTTGTTGGGAGAGAATTTTGTGTTCTTGAGTTCTAGGAGAGAGAAAGGAAGAAAGAAGAGAGAGAAAGAGAGACAGCAAGCTTAATCACCTCTAATCGCCGATTAAGCGCTAATTAAGGTATGTTTATCTCCCTAAGTGTTAATTATTTTTAGTTGATTATTTATTTGAGGAAGATTAGGATTAATTACCTTGATTAATTATGGTTTAGTGATAGCTAAGATTAATTATGTTATTTGATTAAGGATTAGTAAGTGATTAAGGTTAGCTACCCTAATTAATTAGTGATTAGTTATGATAATTGAAGGATGATTAATTATGGGTAATCATGTTGATTAAGTATTGATTAAAGCTTAATCATATTGATTAGAGAATGATTAATGATTAATCATATTGATTAGAAAATGATTAATCATGTTAATTAAGGAATGAATAATGGTTAATCATATTGATTAGAGAATGATTAATGATTAATCATATTGATTAGAAAATGATTAATCATGTTAATTAAGGAATGAATAATGGTTAATCATGTTGATTAGAGAATGATTAATGGTTAATCCAAAAAGGGATTAGTGATTTAATCTTAAAGGATTATGACTATGTGACTTGAGGACCTTAATTAAGTATTGGATTAAGGACTAAGGGTTAGTGATTAACCAAGGAAGCATGATTAATCATGGGTTAAGGAAGAATTCCAAGACCTTAATTGAGGATTAAGGCTTGGTCAAACCAAGGTCAAAGGTTTAGGAAAGGTATACAGAAATTATAAATTGAAAGATACAAGGGTAGCATTATATTGAGAAAGAATGGTATACTGGATATGGAATTTACCATACCCTTACTGTATGGTTGATAGGCAACTCTTCTGGAAACCTAGGAGGATCTCCAGCAAGGGATCAAGGAGGAAACGTTAAGCAAGGAATTGAGGTAGCGTGAACTGCAATTATTTTGTTGATCTGCATTTGATGTATCTGCTATGTGTGTTTATGTGCCATGAGAATGTTATGTACAGATGATGTGAACTCCTTGCAATGTATGCCTTGGCTCTTGCATGATTGAGTTTTGACCAGAATGATTATATGCTCCATGATATGATGACATGGATACAGAATGATTATAGCATGGCATAAAGACTAGAAATGTTATCTTACTGCATGTAGCATGACATCTTATGCATGTTGACTTGATGGTTGTATGTTCAATGCTACTGGGATTTCTATGAAATCTCATTCCTCCTATAACATGATATCCTAGGTGCCACTACTGCTAAGGAGAAAGGAAAGGAAATAGTCATGGCTTGAAGAAGTTATGAATTATGTAATGTATTATACGGTTTTGAACCTTTCTCTTTCAAGCCATGTAAGCATACTATGTTCATAAATACATGATATGATACCCTTTTTGGAATGTATATTAATGATAGAGTAGCTTTATAAGTGATTATGGTATGATTATAGTGAAAAACGAAATGCTGTCAAAATTAGTGAAAAAGGGGATAAAAATGGTCTAGATTTGACCAAACTTTGACCAACGAAGACCCTGGTCAAATGGTTGACTTTTTCCCTGAAATTTGGTATGCAAATAGATCTTATTTTTCCCTTTAAAATGAGTGGTAAAGCGTCACAATCCTGTAAGAAATGCCTTTCCGAAGTTAGGCAAAAATCCTGGAAAATAGAAAAATGACCAAATGAACAGTACTTTTCGAAATTGAAAACGAATGCGTTTCTGATTAAAGCGGAACCTGAGGTCATTTTTCCTTGATAGATAATGTTAAGAGCTTCGAGTGAGACTTGGAACGACCTCGTTTCGATTTTTCTAGAATTAGTTATGATTTTTCAAAGTTATGCCAAGTTTAAGGTTACGGTGAATAGTAATGCGGGAAAAGAAATTTTCAAATTCAGGTTTTTCAACCCGGTAACCTTAGATTGCGCTTCCGAATGTCTTAACTTGGCACAACATAAGGTCTTAAACGTAAGGTGTTACATTTATGGTATCAGAGCACATGGTTCTGGCACACAGAACAAATTTTGATATTTTGTATGCTCTGCATTTTAAGGAAAGCATGTGATAGTGCTTATTAATGAGTTCATTTGGTCATTAGGATTACAGAAAAGCTCAGGTAATGGCTGTTTGTAGTGGAAGTGGAAAATCCGGAGAGACCATCAGCAAGGTCATGCCCGGTGAGCGATATCCATGGTGGTATGATGAGACATGGTGGTACGAGGACATTGAGAGGTATGGAGAGCTTAGCACTAAATCCCCAGCTACTCAGGTAGATTACTTCGGTTTCAAGGGGAAGGCTCTAGAGAAAGACATTGCCACTGTTGCCTCTAATGATATAGCTCCAGTTGTTAAGATGCCTACTAAGGATGAAGCAGGTCCAAGTAAGATCCCTATACCTGAAATTAAGAAAGAGTTCCAATGCCTCCCTCAGCTAGTTCAAGAATTCCAGTTTAGAAGCCGTTTCATTAGCCGTATGAGCACCAGGAAGCTGATGTATACTTAAGGTTCTTAGAGGACATTAAGAGCCTTTATTATTGGGTGACTAGAGAGGATCATACCTTGGGAAATGAAGATTGGATCCTAGCCCTGTTCCATGTAATCCCCAAGACATGGAAATGGAATGAAGGAATCAATGAGATATGTAATCGCCTACCAGATGTACTTTCCTGGAGATGGTCGACGCCATAGAGACCTTTGTATGGGCTACTTTTCCATGAGCTGGTCATGGTCAATGCTAGACTGATGATGTATATAGTGTAAATAGTTTTGGACTGTATATAAGTTAGGCTAACTGCTAAAAACTCTGTGTAACCCTTGTGTTGCTGTACAAATGTTTGTTATATAAATAAGAAGGGTATGTTTATATGATAAATGATTAAAGAGTTCCTTTATTCTCCCATAGTTAATTAAAGAACAAGCGAAATGGTGAGAACACGGAGAGGAGCAAGAAACACTCCTGAGGAACCACATAGAGATCCTATCCAGCAAGTAATGAATAGGCTGGATGAGCAACAACGAGTCGTACAGCAACTACAAGAGGCACAGTTACGGCAGCAAGAAGAGAGAGACGCCGTTATAGCAGCAGCGGTAGCAGCAGCGATTGCTCAGTTACGACAACCTGAGCAAATGCAAGCTGAAGCGACCCCACAAGTCCAACAGCAAGTACCTGAAGAGCAAGCAGGAGTGGCTGAAAATCAAGAGATATTCAGCAGTGGATTACGAAATTTTGCAAGCATAATCCACCAGAGTTCAAGGGTTCATTGGAACCACAATAGCTGAAGATTGGATTACCCGACTGGAGAAGATCTTTCGGGTAATGGGATGCTCATCTGAGATTAAAGCTCAGATGGCAATTTATAAGCTAGAGAAAGAAGCAGATCAGTGGTGGAACAACACTGAGTTGGTACTGCAAGCCAACAACACCCCAATAACATGGGAGGTGTTCAAAGAAAGATTCTATCAGAAGTACTTTCCCCGATCAGCACAGGATAAAATGGAAGCTGAATTCCTAGTGTTGCAGCAGGGGAATAATGAAACTTTTGATGACTACTTAGCAAAGCACATTCGGCTGTCCCGTTATTCTGCTTATTTAAAACGTCTCAATGATGAACGGTGGAATACGGAGAAGCTGGTCAGAGGATTAAAGCCAGCATTAAGAGAGGTCGTGGCGCCTCAGCAGATCGAGAGTTTTAACAAGGCAGTAGAAGTCTGCCGCATTACTGAAGCAAGTCAAAATCATCGAGGAATGATGCCGATAGCTTTGAAAGCTGAGAGACCCCCATCGAGGCCGAATCAAGAAGGAACCTCTTATGTTAATAAAAGAGGAAGAGGCCTGGCTTTGGCAGAAAGATGAGAAGAGGAGGCAGACGACCTGAAGGGTTTGATATCACACGAAGGGCCAAGGAATGTGAGAAGTGTGGCAAGAATCATGGCGACAGGCCATGTTTATTTGGCCAGAACGTGTGCTATAGATGTGGGAGACCAGGACACTTTTCAAAGGAATGCCCACAAGGGGCAGAAGGGACGAGACAGCAGACCCAAGGCAGGGTGTTTGCCCTTACACAGGAAGAGGCCCGTAAGTCACCTGACATGATCCAAGGTACGATCACTGTTAATGATTGCCTTGTGTATGCCATGTTTGACTCAGGTGCTAGCCATTCCTTTATATCACATGATTGTGTTGGGCGATTGGGTTTGACTGTTGATACCTTGCCATATGATATTGTTGTTTCTACTCCCACTAGTCCTAAAGTTGTGACTTCTAAAGCATGCCTGAATTGTGTGGTCTGTTATCAGCATTGTTGCACTATCATTGACTTGATATGCATGCCTTTTCGTGACATTGAGGTGATAATTGGTTTGAATTGGTTATCTGCCAATAACATACTTCTAGATTGTGGTAAGAAAACGTTAGTATTACCCTCTAAGGAAGAAATCCCTAGAAAAGAAGTAAGTCTAAATTTTATAACTGAAGCCGAAGCGAGTAGATGCTTACGGCACGGATGTCAAGGATATATTGTATTCTTCTCAATTCGAGCAGAGGCAGAAGAAGGAATTGAAGAAATACCGATAGTGAAAGACTTCCCAGAGGTATTTCCAACAGAGATCAGTGGACTTCCGCCAGAGCGAGAAGTGGAGTTCACGATTGATCTTGTACCAGGGACAAAACCAATATCCAAAGCTCCATATCGAATGGCTCCCAACGAAATGGTTGAGCTAAAGAGACAAATTGAGGAGCTGTTGGAGAAGGGTTTTATAAGACCAAGTGTATCTCCCTGGGGTGCTCCAGTACTCTTTGTGAAAAAGAAAGACGGTAGTCTAAGGCTATGCATTGACTATCGAGAGCTAAACAAGGTGACGATAAAGAATAAATACCCTCTGCCGCGAATTGATGATCTGTTAGACCAACTGGCAGGAGCAACGGTGTTTTCCAAGATCGATCTACGATCGGGATATCATCAGCTGCGGATAAAGACAGAAGATGTTTCGAAGACTGCATTTAGGACCCGATACGGACACTATGAGTTCTTAGTGATGCCGTTTGGATTGACAAATGCACCTGCTATTTTCATGGACTACATGAACCGGATTTTTAGACCATACTTAGATCTGTTTGTAGTAGTTTTTATTGATGACATACTAGTGTACTCCAAAACTCAAGAAGAGCATGAGCAGCACTTGAGAATTGTGCTGAGTACACTGAAGGAGAAACAACTCTACGCCAAGCTCAGTAAATGTGAGTTTTGGTTAAAGGAAGTTAAATTCCTAGGCCATGTGATTAACCATGAAGGTGTGGCCGTAGATCCCAGTAAATTGAATCAGTACTAAACTGGGAGCAGCCTAAGACAGTAACAGAGATACGAAGTTTCTTAGGGCTGGCAGGTTACTATAGGAGATTTATCCAGGACTTTTCTAGAATTGCCCAAGCGCTGACAAAGCTAACCAGGAAGAACCAGCAGTTCTTGTGGGACGAGAAATGTGAGGCAAGTTTTCAAGAGCTGAAGCGAAGGCTAACCTCTACCCCAGTACTAGTTATCCCCGATCCAACACTACCATATGTAGTGTACACAGATGCTAGCAAACAGGGATTGGGATGTGTACTGATGCAGCAGGGAAGAGTTGTTGCCTACGCCTCGCGCCAATTAAAACCTCACGAAGAAAATTACCCCACTCATGACCTGGAGCTTGCAGCGATAGTGTATGCCTTGAAGATATGGAGGCATTATTTGTATGGGGCAACTATAGAATTGTTCTGTGATCACAAGAGTCTCAAGTACCTGCAAGACCAGAAAGAACTTAACATGAGACAGAGGAGATGGATGGAGTTGTTGAAAGATTATGACTATCAGATCAAGTATCATCCGGGAAAAGCCAATGTAGTGGCTGATGCTTGAGCAGAAAAGTGGTGCAAGTAGCTACCCTCATGATCAAAGAGGGTGATCTGTTAGAAGATATAAGAGATTGGGGTCCTATTTATCACATGCAGTTAACAGCAGATGATGTGGCTAATGAGCCATTAGTGCAGAGAACAACTGTTGATGTGATAAGACAAATAAAGAAGCTCAAAGAGGAGATCCGTTAGCAAAGACCCTTCGAGCTAAAGTCTTGAGCAATGAGGCAAAAGATTTCGAGATCTCAACAGAGGGAGTAATAGAATTCAGAGGAAGATCGTATGTTCCTCCTGTAGATGATCTCAGGAAGCAAATCCTAGATGAGGCACATAAAAGCAAATATACGATTCATCCAGGAATGACCAAGATGTATCAAGACATCAAGTCATTGTTTTGGTGGCCTGGTATGAAACGAGATGTCACTGAGTATGTGACAAAGTGCCTTACATGCCAAAAGGTGAAGACGGAACACCAGAAGCCGTCAGGATTTTTACAACCCCTTAGTATTCCTGAATGGAAGTGGGACAGTATCTCTATGGACTTCATAGTAGGACTACCTCGTACGTCGTCAGGATACGATGCAATATGGGTCATAGTTGATAGACTGACGAAGTCGGCCCATTTCTTGGCGATTAATGTTAAATATTCGCCAGAGAAGTTAGCGAGGTTATACATTAAAGAGATCGTAAGATTACATGGGGTTCCAGAGTACATTGTGTCTGACAGGGATCCAAGATTCATGTCGAGATTCTGGAAAGCAGTGCAAGAAGCCATGGGCACGGTACTGAGTTTCAGTACAGCTTATCATCCGCAAACGGACGGACAAACAGAACGAACGATACAGACACTAGAAGATATGCTGAGAGCGTGCGTTTTGGATTTCAAAGGAAGCTGGGATGAATATCTGCCTTTGGCAGAATTCGCGTACAACAACAGTTACCATTCCAGTATCCAGATGGCACCATACGAGGCATTGTACGGGAGAAAGTGCAGATCCCCGCTTTGTTGGGCAGAACTCGGAGAGAGAAAAATTTGGGGTCCAGATATAGTAGATCGTACCTCTGAACAGATTAAACAGATCAAACAGAGGCTACTCACGGCTCAAAGCAGACAGAAGAGCTACGCCGACAGTAGGAGAAAGCCGTTAGAGTTCGAGGTTGGAGACCATGTCTTCCTGAAGGTATCTCCAACTACCGGAGTAGGACGATCTATTAAGGCGAGAAAGCTGACGCCTAAATATGTGGGACCATTCCAAATACTCTCAAAGGTAGGACCTGTAGCCTATCGACTGGCCTTACCCCCGAACTTAAGTCAGTTGCACAACGTCTTCCATGTTTCCCAGTTGAAGAAGTACAATCCGGATCCAGAACATGTGCTAGAATATGATCAGATTGAGCTAAAGAACAATCTGACATTTGAAGTAAGACCAGAACGCATAGTGGATCGGAAAGTCAAGCAGCTGAGGAACAAAGGAATCCCTTTGGTCAAAGTGATTTGGAAAGATCTAAATCAAGAAGAGGCCACGTGGGAAAAGGAGGACGAGATGAGGAGCAAGTATCCAGAGCTCTTCACATAAGGTATGTGTTAAAATTTCGAGGACGAAATTTATTTTTAGGGGGGAAGAAATGTCACACCCTGATAATTTTATTCTAACTGATGAATGATTTGTGACTGACTAAGGCCAAGTAGTATAGTAGACTGGTAGAGGATCCAGGCTATGAGGAAAAATCAGGATAGGGACATAACGGTCATTTCTGAAAAGATCAGTTAAGAAAGGGCAGTATTGGAAATAATGTCCAAATTTCCTGAAAAATTCCCAGAAAATATGAAAAATAGAAAGGAGGGTACAGAATAATGTTTGAGGCTTAGAAGATGAATATGAGATTAAAAATAATTTATCAGGAAATTATTTGTAATTATTGGAATTTTTGGTTAATTAAGGAAAATTAGCCAATTTCCATTATTTAAAATATATAGAGGCCTCAAAAATTCAAGGAAAAATATGGATAAATTATGTGACATATTATCCTAATTTATAAAATTATTTCCCACCTTTGGATGTACAAAGGTTAGCTTAAAGGATATTTATTACCGAATTATTATCGGTAGAATAGTGATTTTTGACAGAATAAAATTTAGAAAATTATAGAGGGAGATAGAACTTGAGAAAAATCATGGATTACCCTTGGAATGAGGGGAATTTAATGAGGTGTTGAAATCGGAATTTTGTGACAGTAAATTGGACAGGATTGTTGGAAAATCGGGCCGGAAATACACAAATAATCAGTGGATTGCACTGATTATTGGATGAGTCATATTTTTTCCAATATTAAGAGCAATAATTCGGCCAAAATTAGAAGGAGAGGACAAAGTTGGAATTTTCCAAATTGTTCAAGGGCATAAAGGGAAATAAGAGACAAAATAATAAAATAATATTTATTTTCCACATGAAAATCACATGGTGATTAGGTGTCCCTACATGTGTCACTTTCTTATGGTGAGTGCCCTAAGATTTGTCCACGTGTAAAGTAGAAAAAAATGGACGGCCGAGATCGCATCTTTTTCCCGAAGGGCATTTTCGGCATTTTGAAATATCAAGGCCTATAAATACCCCCCCTTTCATGAAGAATTCGGCCAAGAGGTGTTTGTTGGGAGAGAATTTTGTGTTCTTGAGTTCTAGGAGAGAGAAAGGAAGAAAGAAGAGAGAGAAAGAGAGACAGCAAGCTTAATCACCTCTAATCGCCGATTAAGCGCTAATTAAGGTATGTTTATCTCCCTAAGTGTTAATTATTTTTAGTTGATTATTTATTTGAGGAAGATTAGGATTAATTACCTTGATTAATTATGGTTTAGTGATAGCTAAGATTAATTATGTTATTTGATTAAGGATTAGTAAGTGATTAAGGTTAGCTACCCTAATTAATTAGTGATTAGTTATGATAATTGAAGGATGATTAATTATGGGTAATCATGTTGATTAAGTATTGATTAAAGCTTAATCATATTGATTAGAGAATGATTAATGATTAATCATATTGATTAGAAAATGATTAATCATGTTAATTAAGGAATGAATAATGGTTAATCATATTGATTAGAGAATGATTAATGATTAATCATATTGATTAGAAAATGATTAATCATGTTAATTAAGGAATGAATAATGGTTAATCATGTTGATTAGAGAATGATTAATGGTTAATCCAAAAAGGGATTAGTGATTTAATCTTAAAGGATTATGACTATGTGACTTGAGGACCTTAATTAAGTATTGGATTAAGGACTAAGGGTTAGTGATTAACCAAGGAAGCATGATTAATCATGGGTTAAGGAAGAATTCCAAGACCTTAATTGAGGATTAAGGCTTGGTCAAACCAAGGTCAAAGGTTTAGGAAAGGTATACAGAAATTATAAATTGAAAGATACAAGGGTAGCATTATATTGAGAAAGAATGGTATACTGGATATGGAATTTACCATACCCTTACTGTATGGTTGATAGGCAACTCTTCTGGAAACCTAGGAGGATCTCCAGCAAGGGATCAAGGAGGAAACGTTAAGCAAGGAATTGAGGTAGCGTGAACTGCAATTATTTTGTTGATCTGCATTTGATGTATCTGCTATGTGTGTTTATGTGCCATGAGAATGTTATGTACAGATGATGTGAACTCCTTGCAATGTATGCCTTGGCTCTTGCATGATTGAGTTTTGACCAGAATGATTATATGCTCCATGATATGATGACATGGATACAGAATGATTATAGCATGGCATAAAGACTAGAAATGTTATCTTACTGCATGTAGCATGACATCTTATGCATGTTGACTTGATGGTTGTATGTTCAATGCTACTGGGATTTCTATGAAATCTCATTCCTCCTATAACATGATATCCTAGGTGCCACTACTGCTAAGGAGAAAGGAAAGGAAATAGTCATGGCTTGAAGAAGTTATGAATTATGTAATGTATTATACGGTTTTGAACCTTTCTCTTTCAAGCCATGTAAGCATACTATGTTCATAAATACATGATATGATACCCTTTTTGGAATGTATATTAATGATAGAGTAGCTTTATAAGTGATTATGGTATGATTATAGTGAAAAACGAAATGCTGTCAAAATTAGTGAAAAAGGGGATAAAAATGGTCTAGATTTGACCAAACTTTGACCAACGAAGACCCTGGTCAAATGGTTGACTTTTTCCCTGAAATTTGGTATGCAAATAGATCTTATTTTTCCCTTTAAAATGAGTGGTAAAGCGTCCAATCGGAGCTCTGTGTAAGAAGTTATGCCTTTCCGAAGTTAGGCAAAAATCCTGGAAAATAGAAAAATGACCAAATGAACAGTACTTTTCGAAATTGAAAACGAATGCGTTTCTGATTAAAGCGGAACCTGAGGTCATTTTTCCTTGATAGATGATGTTAAGAGCTTCGAGTGAGACTTGGAACGACCTCGTTTCGATTTTTCTAGAATTAGTTATGATTTTTCAAAGTTATGCCAAGTTTAAGGTTACGGTGAATAGTAATGCGGGAAAAGAAATTTTCAAATTCAGGTTTTTCAACCCGGTAACCTTAGATTGCGCTTCCGAATGTCTTAACTTGGCACAACATAAGGTCGTAAACGTAAGGTTACGTAAGGTTAATCTCTCCAAGTAACTATCACAACCAAGGAAATCAATAGTACTCCCATCAGTAGGAGTCAAATTTTTATTTAAATTTTTGAAACACTCAAGCTCATGTGAAGTGGAAGCTGAAGAATCCAACTGACAGTTGTTGGAGTACAGTACATCACTATCACATTCACAAGAGGTAATGTTTGCAGGGGAAGAAAAGAAAGAACAAAATGATTTATGCAAACTACTATTTACAATGCAAGATAAATCAGGAGGTAAATCACAAGATAAAACTTGTTGGAAAGACTTATTGATATTCATGATTTTATCAATTGAAACTTTAAAGCCTTTCTCAACATTATTAAAAACTATGAACTCATTGGAATTATCATGAATTTGATTCTTAAGGCAATGGTTGGTTCACATTTTTTCACAGAATCATCTTCTAGGCAATTCACATCAACATCATGCTTTATATTTTCAGCACTTTCAATACTAGAAGGTAATGCACACACTTTACCAAAGTTCTGCTTTTGCCACTTAACAAGTATATCATTTTTTTTATCAATGCAATCCATGCATATAGTGTGAGCATTGCAAGAACAAGATAAAGGTTCATTCAAATCAGAATCAGTTTCACCATCCAATCTAGCACTAGAAAGAGAAGCATGTTCTTCACATAAAGAAGCAGTGACAGTACAAGCAACATCATCAACTAAACAACTACTATTAGAAGTGTTTAAGTGAGAATTTTTATTGTGGAACATATGAGGGGATTCAACTATGATTTCTTCATCCACCTCATCATCACTCACATCATCAATAACTTCAACAGGAATAGTAGTTCTAGCACAAGGGTCAATCTCCTCAAGAAGAGGAGCAATATTACCTGATGTAAGGCACGAGTCCTTGTGAGTTTGTAGGTGTCCTTGCTTTATCTTAGCCTCTTGCATGAGTGAATTTGGACACTTTGATTCATCCTTCCCCATCCCAGATTCAATTTGCGCTATATCACTCAAGAACTTTCCCAATGCACTTTGACATTCTTCTAACTCTTCCTCTGATTCCTTCGAAATTCCAAATATTTCTACCTCTTCAAGTAATCCATGGTAGTATGAATTCAAGCGGTCATAAGCTTCTCTTAAAAATCGTATCTGGTCATTCTTAGGAATAGTGAGAAATGGGTCAGGTTCACTGAATTCATGGTCATGAGATTGGGGAAAGGGTTGGTACATAGATTGGGACAAGGGCTGGTGGTGGTAGTCATTTGGCGAAGGAGATGGTTCAAAGGGGGAATTATATGGTGAGAATAGTTCAAGATATGGAGTGGGACATGGATGGAATGACGGTGATGGTTCATGAAATGGCTGGTGAGATGAGGAAGGGTATTAGTGGTTGGGTTCATGTGATGGAATGTTTGGCTCATGATACGGATGATGTGAAGGAAAGTGTTCAAAGTGTGGATTGTATGGTGGAGGTAATAGGTCATAATGTTGTCCTAATAGTGGATGTTGGTTTGTGTATGAATGGAATGAAGAGGTATGGCAAGGAAAATGTGGAGGGTTATTCATCCAATCATAGCCATGGTTATGGTGAGGATAGGGATCATGCCCTTGATAAGTCCCACCATGTTCTTTATGATCAAAATGTGCCTGAAGTAGATCCAATTCCTCTTGTATGGCATCAAGCCTTTGAGAAGAATTATCACCTATCAGAGTATTGTCACCTATAAAAGAGGAAGGGTGATCAGATGGACCTAAATAATTATTAAACCAAGCCATAAGAAACTAAACAATCAATTCCCAAAGAGTTTTTAAGAAATTTTTTTTTTTAAGAAAGGGGACCCTTCGCCGTGGCGAAAATAAGAGTTTGTCGCGGCAAAGCTGTCCAGAGAGGGAGAATGGAGTCTGGTTCAACACACTTCGTCGCGGCGAAACACAAAGTTGGCCGCGGCGAATGTGTCCCGAGAAGGATTCTCACAGAAATCTGATAAGTTGGCCGCGGCGAAGTCTCACAGACAGTGAGAAAACCAGAACACAACAACAAAAACACAGAGAATGAAAAACAAGAAGAAACTCAATAATGCAATGAATGCTATGAAGGGTATGAAACTATATGCAAAAATTGAAATCAAAATTAGGATCTTTGTTTGTATATCTCAAAATTTTTATGCAATGCAAAATCTATTATGCACAATGTAAAAATGTAACCCTAGAGGCTCACAAAACCCCAATCAACCAAAGTTGACAATTAACTAGCCTAAGGAACCAACTTAATGGCTCCCCGGTAACGGTGCCATTTGAAAGAGAGCCTTTTCTTGTCGTTTGCCTTGGGGTTCTCAATCAAAATTTAATCCAAGCTATGCAGTATAGTGCAAACTCAGGTCGTTTCACTTTTGGGAGCCTTTATTAATTACCTAAGCTAGACTAAATGCCATGCAATGCAATGAAATGGGGTTTTGGGTTTTTTAAGATTTAAATGAATGGAGCCTAAACTAAATGCAATGAAACAAACCTAAGATACTATATTTTTGATGTTTTAAGATAATAATGATGGAATGGAAATGAATGATAGGAAGTCTCTTGAAAATGGTTTTGATAGCAATCATAGTTCACTTAAAATATTGGGAATTTCACAAATCATTAGGTTTTCTTAATAACAACCTCAATAACTCATTGAGTCCAAAGCTTACATTAATAACTCATTAATGAAAACTTTGTTAAGCTTCCCTAATGTGTAATTCTGGAATGATCATGCAATTGGCTCAATGTAACACAAAATCAACTCAGTATCAAAACATAACCATGCAAGATAGGAGAGAATCATGAGAGTTACAATAAGCATATATGCAACTACATATATTTAACCACAAAGTTCAACATCAATCAATCCAAATTACAAATGTAATCATTAACCAATAATTACAGTATCAGTCCCAAGTTCCTAACTAAGAAATTACAACTCCTAGACCTAGAAAGCCATAAATCATAGCTAAAAATTGCAAACTGAAACTAAACTCCCCTTTGAAGCTTGGAAACTCATGCTACTCCACCATCTTCAAGAGTTGATAAACCCTAGCCCTCCATAGCTTCAAGAAAAACTCCAACCAAAGTGAATCTATCAACCATGGCAGCTGGGAGTGGAAGGAAATGAGATGGAGTGAAGAAAAGATGAAGGAAATGGATGGGGAAGAAGATGGAGGTGGAGAGGCAAGAAGATGAGAGAATAGAGGTGTTAGAGATGATAGAATGGAGTGATAGGTCAAAAATAGGGTTTCTAAGGGCTTTTAGGGTCAATTTGGGTCGGATCATATGAGTAGAGGGTCCATTTTTGCGTTCTAGATCCGAATCTGACGTTACTGATACGAAGAGGTTCGCCGCGGCGAACTCAAAAGTTGGCCGCGGCGAACTATTCCAGAGAGGTATTCTAGTGAGATTTTGAAAGTTGGCCCCGGCGAACTATTCCAGAATAGCCACTGATGCACATTTTCAGACTTTTTGCCACAGCACAGCATTTTCTTGGAAACTCTCATGTTGTGTAATGCTTTGGTCTTCAATCTTGGCTCTAATTCTCAAGTGTCCTACAATAAAAAGCAACAATTTAAAGTATCAATTGTCCTAGAAATCAATTGAATACAATTAATAACCAATTATGAAAATTTTACCCTCAAAAAGACACTAACTCAAAGTAAGGACTCTTAATCTAAATTAAGCACAATTATCATTAAAAGGAGCCAAAACCTATGATAAAAACCCTTAAAATGATATGAAATAACATAGAATAAATGGGTTCAATCATGATGTTAAGAGATACTCAGTCACTTGGGGTTAGGTTGAGAGGCACCCTTCACAGAGGATATGGTCTAGGCTACCAGTCTTCCTAGAGAAAGCAAGGAACTAGTCCTCCGAGTCAGAATTGACATTGCTCTAGATAGAGCAAGATACCCTGTACGAGCAGGAAAGGGAAGCAGTCGAGGCAAGGCAAGTGGAGTTGACTTCACCCCAATGGAAGCATGACTAGCCAAGAATAAAGCTAGGGTTCAATGTCCCTGAGCTTAGCAGAGAAGGGTAAATAGAAAGAAAAAGAACCTCAAAAGTCCTCTCCCTATAACTTCTAGAAAACAGCTGCGAACAGAAAAGAGGCTCCCTCTTGTAGGGATAAAATGTCCGGCTAGCATGCTATGGACATAGCAACCAGTAAGAGCTTACACTCCTTGCATTAAAATGTCAGACATTATGCATGTTAGAGTATGCTCATACTGAAAAGTAAAGTAGAGGAAAGAAAAGTTGAATAAGTCCTCTCTCTGTACCGTTCTAAAGTAGTAAGAGATGGTAAGAGCAGCTGGAGGAGTAAGAGAACTCCTAAGACAGATTGGCTTAGGCACCTAAAGAGACAAATAGGTGGCTTGGGGAATTGATAGGAGGTTTAAGAAATGATATTGGTTCTTGGAACAGTTTGTGGGGAATTATTAGTATGGCAACCAACTGAGTGGAGATGACTTCACTTAGTCCTATGGTCTAAGTCTCCCAGAGATTGGTACCTATTTGGGAAGATGAGGACCAGGGATGAGTTAAGGATGTGGAAACCTCCTTCAACTGTAAACCAGTACTGAGAGAGTACCCATGATTTCCTTCCAAATAACCTTATCATTAATTAAGCTGGATTTAGTTTCCTTCCGATTAATAGAGGAAAGCCAAAGTTAGAGGAGTTAGAGCCATAAGACCTGAAAAAGAGACACTCAGGCTAGCTTTAAATACAGGAAGAACCCATGTGATCTAGAGACAGATTGAGTATTGACAGGTAAATTCTTAAGATAAGACGAGAGACAAGAATGTAAGCTGAACAAACTTGACTAAAGATATAATAAGAAGGGCCTAAGACAGCAAGGTACTAGGGTTCGCGCCTATTAGCGCTATTCAATTAAGCTTGCTTAGGCGAAAGTAACCCAATGATAAGTAACCGTTGGGAAGTTCTTGTAGAGGTCTGACTAAGGTATAAGCAGAGTATTGGTTCAAGCAAAGCCCGGTGTGAGAGAAAACCTAATTAGAAAAGTAACGGGTGACTAGGATTCATCCAATTGAGATTATGATAGTGAGGTGTTTTCTTCAAGGGAAATAGATATAGAAGAGAAGTAAGAAATGATAGAGAGTAACCTGAGAGATAGGTAGTCACTACTATGAGACTCCCCCTCAGGAAAGGAATGGTTGGGCTAAGAGAGCTTGACCAGGGAATGAGTCAAAGTTGAAAGACGTCTCCAGAGGGTAATGGCTAAGAGTATGGTAAGCCAATAGAGAATAGGAGTCTAGACCCTAATAGGGAAGCAGGGTGAAAACCTAAGCCTCGGGTAATTAGTTAAAGGTGCCTGACTGGAAGGTCACACAACAGAGATGTTTTAATGATCAATGCCTGCTGTGTAATATGGTCACTTTATGATTAGCATATGACAATAGAAGTAATGGGTAAAGGTACAGTAACCAGTTAAAGGTATAAGTCAATGCCCTAGTAAGGGAAATGAATGTCAACTTGTACCTTAAGTAATCAATATGACCTCGATAGAGGCATGGTAACAGAATGAGATGTGTTGAGGTTTGTTCAGATCCCTGAATAGAGGTGGAAATTCCTAAGGGATAGTGAACCAAGAGGGACAGAGATTATATGACAACGAATGAAGGGTCAATGATGACATTGGTGCCAGACCTAGATACCGCACAGCAAGGTGATTAAACATTTACTATGTGATGTGATGTGACGAGGGTATGGTGATCAATACCGGCCCAGAAAAATAATTGGTCAAGAGGTGAAGAAAGTTAGAGAGAGTAAAGTAAGGCAAGATCCCTCTTCAGGATGGAGATGAAAGGAAATGAATAAGAACATGATAGTGGATGGTTGCATTAGAAACTAATGAACAAAGAGAGATAAGCAAGTTCCTTGTGATATCTAAAGCATGATGATGCTTAGATATATGATAATGTCAGGAACTAAAACAATATTCTTTTATGTCCTTAAGGTATCCAAGAGCGTACAATTGTAAAACCCTTAACCTCAAAACAATCGGTCAAAAACCTCAATTCCATCACAACCTAGAAAATCCTAGGGTTCCACAAAAAATCCTCAGAAATTCCAAGAAAGAAAGTAGATTAGAGGTTAAAATCACTTACTTGAGGTAATGGATCCTTAGAAATGTCTTTCCCAAGCCTCAACACCGAAACCCTAGCAGAGCTCCTCTCTCCTCCTTCTAATTTTCTAATTTTCGCACAACTGAACCCTCCAGCGTCTATATAGATTCGACACCTTTCGCCACAGCAAACTAATCCCGAGAGGGATTACTCGTTTGAAAACCTGACTTCACCGTGACAAAAGCTTCCCGAGAGGGAACTCTCACTCGCCCAGAAAACATTCGCCGCAGCATACCCCTACGTTCGCTGCGGCGAAACCTTCCCGAGAGGGAAACCCTGCTCACTTGAACAACTTCGTCGTGGCGTCCCCAAGACTTCGCCATGGCCAAACCTGCCCGAAAGACAACCCCCCCTGAAACTCCTGTTTCACCGCGCGAAGTGAAACTTCGCCGCAGCGAACATACCCTGAGAGGGGTACGTTCATCTATTCCTCCAACATGCCTCAATTCAACCCAAACACCAAGATCAAGATTTAAATCACTAATCTATCCTTAAAATCAACCAAACGAGGTTATTAAAACCCAATAAAACTCAGGACGTTACAATTCTCTCCAACTAAGGAATTTTGTCCCCAAAATTCAAGCAATCACACAAAAACACCACACAAACAAACACAAAACACTTACTAAGAAAACAACCAAGGGTAATCATGTCGCATCCTTTCCTCTGTCTCCCAGGTGGCATCACCAGGACTCATGCCCTTCCAAAAGACTTTCACCAATCAAATGGTCTTATTCCTCAACTGCTTGTCCTTCACATCAAGGATTCTTTCCGGTTCAGCCTGGTAAGTTAGGTTGTCATCCAGCTCCACCTCCTCAGGCTCTAAGATGTGAGACGGATCAGGGTGGTACTTCTTTAATTGAGACACATGAAACACATCATGTATATTGGACAGGTGCGGTGGCAAAGCAACTCGATAGGCTACTTCTCCAATTCTCTCCAGAATTTCAAAGGGTCCAAGAAATCTAGGAGATAACTTTCTCGCTTTAATGGACCTCCCAATACTAGTAGTAGGCGTGACCCTCAAAACACATGGTCACCCTCACAAAATTCCAATGGTCTCCTCCTTCTATCAGCATAACTCTTTTGCCGGCTTTGAGCTGTCAACAACTTCTGCTTGATGACCTCAATCTTCTCTGTGGTAGCATCTACCAAGTCTGGTCCTAAAACCGTTCTTTCACTCAGTTCCATCCAATAGAGAGGTGATCGACATTTTCGACCGTAAAGTGCTTCATAAGGGGCCATCTGGATACTGGCATGGTAGCTGTTGTTGTAGGCAAACTCAGCTAAGGGTAGGTGATCAATCCAACTCCCCTTGAATTCAAAGGCATAAGCCCTCAACATATCCTCTAGCGTCTGGATTGTCCGCTCGGTCTATCCATCGGTCTATGGGTGATATGCCGTACTGAACTTCAACTTAGTACCCAAAGCCGCATTCACCGCTTTCCAGAAGTTAGAAGTAAAGCGCGGATCTCGGTCCGAGACTATACTCGACGGAACACCATGAAGCCTGACGATTTCATCCATGTACAACTTGGCCATTCTCTCCAAGGTATAATTAACTTTGTAGGGTAAAAAGTGAGCAGATTTTGTCAATCTATCCACTACCACCCAAATAGCATCATAACCTTTGGGTGTCCTCGGCAAACCTACAATGAAGTCCATGAAGATGCTGTCCCACTTCCACTGAGGAATTTCTAGCCCTTGTAACAAACCTCCAGGTCATTGATGCTCTATCTTGACCTTCTGGAAAGTCAAACACCGAAGTACGAAGTCAGTCACTTCCTTCTTCATGTTGGGCCACCAATACTGCTACTTTAGGTTGTGGTACATCTTGGTTGCACCAGGGTGGATGGCGTAACGGCTTCGATGAGCCTCCTCTAGGATAGTTCTTTTAATCTCCTCATCCTGGGTAACACAAATTCGGTTCTTATACTTTAGGATGCCCATATCTCTAAGTTCATAGTCCTGTACTGGGCCATCCTCCAATTCTACCCGAATCTTTGCCAACTGATCATCTTCCCATTGAGCCGCTCGTAAATCCTGATAGAATTCATAATCTCCGAGCACTGCACATAAAGTAGCCTGCTCCGACGGTACAATTGGGATCTCCAATAACTCCTCGAGCAAGAACTGTTCCTTTAAGCTTATGCAAAACACATGCACTGCTTTTCTACTCAGAGCATCCGCTACCACATTTGCTTTTCCAGGATGGTATTTAATCTCAAAGTCATAGTCCTTCAGGAACTCCATCCAACGACGCTGCCGGTTGTTCAACTCTTTCTGATCCACCAAATATTTCAAACTTTTATGGTCACTGAAGACTTCGAACTGGGAGCCATACAGATAATGCCTCCAGATCTTTAATGCAAAAACTACTGCCGCCAGCTCCAAGTCATGGGTTGGGTAGTTTTCTTCATGTTGCCTCAGCTGCCTGGAAGCGTATGCCACTACCTTATTGTTCTGCATTAGCACACAACCCAAACCCTTTAGTGACGCATCAGTGTAAAGAACATACGGTACTCTAGGGATCGGAAGTGTAAGCACTGGAGCTGTAGTCAACTTGGTCTTCAGCTCTTAGAACGCTGATTCACATTTCTCCGTCCAAACAAACGGTTGATCCTTCTTGGTTAACTTAGTCAACAGCATTGCAATCTGAGAAAATCCTTGGATGAACCTCCGATAGTATCCAGCTAATCCCACAAAACTCCGCACCTCAGTTACCGATCTGGGGACTTCCCACTTATGTACTGCATCCACCTTGTTAGGATCCACTGCTACTCCCTGAGCTGACACCACATGACCCAAGAACTTCACTTCTTTTAGCCAAAACTCACATTTTGATAGCTTAGCATACAACTGGTGGTCCCTCAAAATCCGTAGTGCGATGTGAAGATGCTCTCGATGTTCTTCCTCACTTCCAGAATAAATCAGAATGTCATCGATGAACACCACCACGAATCTGTCCAAATAAGGTCGAAAGATCCGATTCATGTAGTCCATAAAGACAGCTGGAGCATTTGTAAGTCCAAAAGGCATTACCAAAAACTCATAATGTCCATAACGAGTTCAAAAGGCCGTTTTTGAAATGTCCTTTACTCGTACCCTCAACTGATGGTATCCTGACCTCAGATCAATCTTAGAGAAAACTAATGCTCCGACTAATTGGTCCCATAAATCATCAATTCTAGGCAATGGGTACTTGTTCTTGATTGTGACCTTGTTTAATTGTCGGTAGTTGATACACAGCCTCAAGCTACCATCTTTCTTCCTCACAAACAAAATCGGCGATCCCCACGGTGACACACTTGGTCGGATAAGCCCCTTTTCTAACAATTCTTCTAGCTGCTTTTTCAACTCGACCAACTCTGAAGGAGACATTCTATAGGGAGCCTTTGAGATTGGGGTGGTTCCCGGAACCAATTCTATGGAGAACTCCACTTGCTCTGGAGGTAGTCCTGCAACCTCATCTGAAAACACTTCAGGGTAGTCCCTCACCACAGCTATCTGTTCAATTCCGCCTGCCTCATCCTCACTAATTGAAAAGAAGACAATAAAGGCATGGCAGCCCTTCCTCACTACCTTCTCTACTTGAGCAGCTGACAACAAAACCGGACCACTTGACATTTCAGTACATAAGGCACCTACCGGAATTGTCACCAACCTCCTTTTACAATCAAGGATTGCTCCATTAGCCATCAACCAATTCATGCCAATAATCACGTCAATACCTTTCAGAGGTAGACAAAACAAATCTATTGTATAATCTCGATTCTCAAACTGAAGTGCAAGCTCTAGACACGCTTTTCTAGTTACAACAGTGACTCCAGCAGGAGTAGACACTCTTAAGTCATAAGGTAGCTCAACCACAGGCAAGCTCAACTTCTGAGCACAGTCCACAGAAATAAAGGAGTGCGTAGCACCCGAGTCAAATAAAGTAGAAATAACATGTCCCTCAAGTAGAATGTTACCTCGAATCAAGTTCGGAGATGCAGAAGCCTCCTCATTTGTCATCGCATAGACATGTCCTGGAACAGTAGAACGACCAGCTTGAGGTGTCGGCTGACTCTCTGGATAGTTTCTGGCAATATATCCCTACCAGTGGCATCGAAAGCACTCCCAGCATTGCCCCATATGCCTACCCCCGCATCTGGGGCACGGTCCAGTAACACTCAGGGTGGTCACTAATGAATCTCGACGGGAGCCCTGCCCCCTGCCAGCCTGATTGTTTGGATTCTGGCGCCTCTGCATAAAGCCCCTCTGAGCGTTCACCCTCTGATTCTGCCCCTGGTTCCTATTTCTCCCTGAGCTGCTCGAGCTCCCAGAGCTGTATTGATTTCTTTTCCCCACTCCTCCTGTAGGTCTAGGGTAACGAGCTGCTCTAGCTTGGTTCTCAGCCCTCCTTGCCTCTACCACCTCTCTTGTCCTTCTAGCCGTAACCCGCAGCTTCACACACATCTCCTCAAAGGTATTGACCTCTAACAGGGCCAATTGCCGTTTCAGCTCTGGCCTTGCACAATTCATCAATTGTTGAGCTAACCAGAGTGAATGATCTTCCGTCTGCCTGGGCACATACTTTGCCAAATCTATAAACCTTGTAATAAACTGATCCTCATGCATCTCTCCCTGCTTCAAGGAATAGAACAGGAATTGCTTTTCCATTCACAACTCCTTCAGAAAGAAGTGATCATAGAACATCCGCTTGAAGGTATCCCAATCCAGCTGAGATATATCTGAAGGTCTTGCACTATCCCACCAATGCCTTGCTTGCTCTACAAGATAGGTGACTGCCACTTGTACCTTGAGCGGGGAAAGATAAGGAACAACAGTAAAGATTGTCTCCATTCGTTCAATCCACTTCTCTGCATCTGACGGTTCCAAACTTCCCTTGAACTGTGGAGGATCATGACGATGCACCTCTCTCCATACCTTGGTCATGTCATTCAGCAACGGAGGGCAAATCACTCCCTCTGAGGTATCTCCTCCCTGGCTAACTGCTCGATACTCCTCCCTCTGAGGTAAGTCTCTAGCTCGATCACCACCTCTAAACCCCCTTCCTCCTTCTCCTCGTGCCTCCATAGTCACCTCATTCTCTCGGTCCTCTTGATTGACCGACTCTTGGTGCTTCCTTGTGAAGTCTTCTTCAAACTTCCTCAACCTTTCATCCACCACTGCCGTCATCATCTCCCTCATTTGTCTCAGAAAGGCCTCATTCTCTTGAGGCGGTCCGTTACCAGCTGGATCTGTCTGACGCATCCGTACCATCCTTCCTCTCCCCAACTAAGGATGGAAACCCTCATTAGTAAAGAAAGAAAGGAAACACAAAACAAAGAGGGAAGGTATGTATGAAGTATGTATATTGCCACTAGGAAAAGAAACAATTTCACAGAAACAAACTGGCTTTGAATACCAATTTGTAAAACCCTTAACCTCAAAACAATCGGTCAAAAACCTCCATTCCATCACAACCTAGAAAATCTTAGGGTTCCACTAAAAATCCTCAGAAATTCCAAGAAAGAAAGTAGATTAGAGGTTAAAATCACTTACTTGAGGTAATGGATCCTTAGAAATGTCTTTTCCAAGACTCAACACCGAAACCCTAGCAGAGCTCCTCTCTCCTCCTTCAGATTTTCTAATTTTCGCACAATTGAACCCTCCAGCGTCTATATAGATTCGACACCTTTCGCCGCGGCGAACTCCAATCTTCGTCGCGGCGAACTAATCCCAAGAGGGATTACTCGCCTGAAAACCTGACTTCGCCGTGGCGAACTCCAACCTTCGCGACGGTGAAAGCTTCCTGAGAGGGAACTCTCGCTCGCGCAGAAAACATTCACTGCGGCATACCCCTACCTTCACTGCAGCGAAACCTTCCCGAGAGGGAAACCCTGCTCACCTGAACAACTTTACCGCGGCGTCCCCAAGACTTCGTCGCGGCCAAACCTGCCCGAAAGACAACCCCCCTGAAACTCCTGCTACCCTGAGAGGGGTACGTTCACCTATTCCTCTAACATACCTTAATTCAACCCAAACACCAAGATCAAGATTTATATCACTAATCTATCCTCAAAATCAACCAAACGAGGTTATTAAAACCCAATAAAACTTAGGACGTTACAGCAACCATGGCAATTAGGCCAATAAGGAATCTAAGAAATGAGATTCCTATAGATAGATACCATTGCTTATAAGATTGAGTAATCCTGTAGAGAGGCTCCCTTTGATAGGGATATGGTATTCGAGGAATGTACCCTGGCTGAGATTGCATATGAGGAAAGTCTTGACCATGAAGTACCTCTCTAAGATTGGGAAGTGGTTCTCCGGATCAGAGTGACGCTACTCTAGTAAGAGTAAGCTATCCTCTGAAGGAATGAAACAGAAAGCAAGTGGTTGAGTTGACGATGCTCCAGTTAAAGCAATTTGTCCTCCCATAGGAAAAGTAGAAGCAGTCGAGATAAGGTATAGGACGGACCTTACCCCAGAGAGAGAGAGTGAAACTGGTTAAGACAATAGAAGTGTGATATGC
Organism: Neltuma alba; assembly: GCF_004799145.2. Taxonomy (NCBI): domain Eukaryota; kingdom Viridiplantae; phylum Streptophyta; class Magnoliopsida; order Fabales; family Fabaceae; genus Neltuma; species Neltuma alba. The sequence goes on along the minus strand of NW_021632665.1, from coordinate 18,031 downwards.
AAACAGGTGCTCCTCGAGCATAACAGCGTACTACGAAATACTGAAGTATAATGAGAATGTGATGATATAAGTCCTCTCCCGATGCTATCTCAATTATTAAGAGACAGTAAGGACTATAGAGTCCTAAGACAAGGCAGGCCGGCATTGATGCAACGACAAGTTAGTGGGCTCTAGAGATGAGCCAGTGCCTAGGGATTCAAAAGGCACAAAGAAAGGAAAGTGACTTAAGGAAGCTAAAACTAAGGGCTAAAGAAATATAGAAAGGCTAAGAATTCCAGGAGTTGATAGAAAGGATTGAGTAAGGCCTAAGAAGACAATACTGATATCTGTGATTAGTCTTGGGGAATAATTAGTCAAGTTACTAGCTGAGTGGAGGTGACTTATTTTATTACTCAACTCTATGGTCTAAAGTCTTCTAGAGATCCTAAGATGGCTCAGATTGATGATAGTATTTTAGGGTCATAGTAGATCCTGAAGAGGCTTATGGTAGAGCGCAGTAGCTCCCGAGGTCATAGTAGACCAAGCCTAAGAGAAAATAGTTGAGCCATAAGGGTATGAGTACAGTACCTCTTTGGGAAGACAATGACCAGAGATGAGTTTAAGATACTGAAATCTTCCTCAGTGGTGGACTAATATAGAGAGAGTACCCTTGACTTGTTCCAGATACCTCTATTGTTGATTAAACTGTGCTCAATTCTATTCTAGTCAATGAAGAAAAAAAAGGAGATACGCCCTTAAAGTAAAGAGGAATGATAGGGTACTGAAAAGAATAGATAAATGCGGTATTAAGAGAACCCAAAATGTCATGGTATAGTAAAATACCATGAAGACAGGCACACTATCGTGGTATTATTATGAAAGAATGAGCCTAAAGTATCGGAAGAATGTGAGCAGTGGTGACAAAATACTTAAAAGCAAAGGCCATACTCATATGAATGACAAAAAAGTTTAGAACAACGAGTTATGTAAGTATGAAGCCAGGGTGGAAACATGGAAATGAGATATAATGAAAAGTTGAAAAGGTCAGAGTTACGTATAAGTAGGGATATTCTCCTCAGGTAACCTCTCATTAAGGGTAAGAATAGAGGTTTGACTCGAAATTTCGAGGACGAAATTTTTTTGAGAGGGGGAGAATTGTAACGTCCAGACTTTTGGGCCTAGAAGTATCAAAAGTAACCTGAATTGGATAGGCTACCAGACCCTTTTTGAGCAGAAGTCCCAAAGATGAGAAAGGAAGTCAAAGCAGTTTCAGGGACTAAACTGTAAAGTAAAAGTTTTTCAGGGGCTTCAGTATAATCAAGGTCAGAGACTCCAGTAAAGTCTCGAAGGCCTAGAGAGAGAAAAGAGACTAGATATAGGCCAAAAGTTAAGTTAGAAGCCTCAAAGAGAGGATTATATAAAGTTAAGTCCAAGCAGGGACTAAACTGTAAATTCAAAAAGTTATGACCAGCAAGGGTAAAAATGGAAGAATGTATAGAAAATTTCAAGAAAATCCCAGCAAATGGGAAATAATATTCTAAGACTCTTCTATGAAGCGAAAAGACGAAAATACCCCTGAGATAGCTTAAATGGAATTTATAAGGTTATGGCCAGTAAAAAGTACACTGTTTGAGGTAATTATTTAAAATAGCAAGAGACCTCAAAAATATACGTAAAAATGAGGATTAATTGGTTGAAAGATTATACTAATTTATAAAATTAGTCCCATAACCAAAAGGCAAGTGGAATGAATTTAATAAATTAAAGGGCAGATTATACCGATAAAAGGGTATTTTAGTAAATGATTTTTATACAAGGCTTAGAGGAAGTGTTATGGCCTGAGAAAATTCATAGATACTATCTAAAATGAAGGAGAATTTATGGAATAGATAGAAAAATTTTCTACACCCCGGAAGGCCATAAAGAAAGTCGGAGAAATGTTGGCCAAGTAAAATAGGAGGAAACTTAAGGGCTAAGTTTAGATCCGACGGTTATGATCTAATCTTCCTTCTCCTCCACCATTTTTGTGACACGTGGCCTCTTCTAGAAGCATGATGCAAGGATGATGTAATAAGGTGATGCAATGATGATGCAAAAGTCCACTTGAACTTCCAAAATTGCCCTTACTCCTTCTAGCTACCAAGGGCATTTTAGTCCATTCAAGCCAACTTTTTGGCTATAAATAGGCACTCTTCTCCCCCCCAATTTAGCCAAGATGATGAACACTAGGGGAAACTCTGCTGCCCTTACATCTAGAGAGAGAAAGAGCTAATTCTAGTGAGAGAAAGTCCACCTAAGTTCAAGCTTCAAGACCAAGGTATGTGGTGGCTGTAGCATCTAATTTGATACCTATTTTGAATTAGTTACTATGCGTATCTGATTCTAAAATTTTGTATGCTTAAATTACACTCTATAAGCTTTAAATCCATGGATAGAACACTTCATTTGGATATGTGTACGATTTATGGTTATTTTTCAAAGTTAGGGTTTGAAATCTGGAAACAGTGCTGAACCTTTGAAAGAATGTCGAGTTCCGTACAATTTTGGTACTGTTTAGAATATAATTGATTCCTAAAACTATTTTTTGTGTAAATTTAACTTAAGGAAATTTCAATGAGACTTGGAACCACTCAATTTGGATGTTTCTAGAATTAATTATGAATTTTCAAAGTTGAGCAAAAATTCTGGAGTTTCTTCATGAACAGTACCCGCGAACCAAAATTTCCAGATTTGGTATTCTTGAATCTAAGGGCATCTAAAGTGGTCCTAATTGACAAGAAATGGATCTTAAGGGTGGGAAATGATAAGATTTATATTAGAAAAGTTAGAAAGAAAATCCTAAGACTAAGAGAAAGGGTTGAGGTTCAAGAAAGCTAGTCTTGAACTTTATGTAATCTAATGGTCCTAATGGATTGTGTGATCATTATGGTTATGTTTAAGACCTTTGGAACATCCAAGAGGATGTTTGGTGATGTTGACCGAATGCCCACATGGTTGGAAAGTCAAGGGAGTCAAGGAAAAAGTAAGAGGAAAGCTTGAGGTGCAAGGTAGTGAACTTACCCTTTATGTGCTTGACATGGTATGCTCATGTGTTGGTTTGTATTTGTTGTTTGAATGATGTTGTGACATGATGATTGTTGCTAGAAATGCTGTTTTTAATATGTTCCCATGGCCATGCATTTTTATACCAAGCATAAAGCATGATGGCATGTCACTAGTTAACTTAAGTTTATGAAAAACTACATACCATACACTAGCATCCATCTTGTGCATGTATGTGGTAATGTTTGCTACTGAGATTCCCCTGAATCTCACCCCTTCATAACCAACCATTTAGGTCAATCAATGACGGGCACTAATGGCATGAGAAGCAAGGAGAAGAAGTGGAGAATTATTGATGCTAATGATTAATACTAATATTCAATGTATAATTCTTTATAATTATGTTGTGAATGCCATGTATTTAATTATAAAGCTTATGGCATGTAGAGGAATGTATGAGCATGAATGGGAAAAAGTAAACCCATGTTAGGTATGCCAAAGAAACAAAAAGAATTAAAGTAAAGAGATGTTCAGGGATAAAACGTAGGTCATGGAGCAGTTAGTTTCGAGCTTCAGTTTGAGCTATCATATGAATGAGTTATGCTACAAAATTTGGTATACTTATAGTGCACATCCCAAGGTTTAAAATGATTAGTGAATCACCTCATTTGGATGTGTATACAAAGAGATATGAATTTTCAAAGTTAAGGCGGAGAATCTGGAAAGTCCAGATTTTACCAAACGAATAGTAATCTTAATCCAATGAACTGTACGTTTTCAGTGAGGGTGACTTCAGTTGAATATTTTTAACTTAAATAGTATTGAAAGAGCTTTTTGTATAATTTTGGAACACCTCCATACGATTTTTCTAGAATTAGTTATGATTTTTTTAAAGTTGAACCTGTAATCTGAAAACTGGACAGTGAACAGTAATTTTCTGAAAATTAACGTCCAAATTGAAATTTTTAAGTGTAAGACCATCCAACATGGTCTGGAATGGTTCTAAATGAATGCTAAGGTACTATATAAGTAAGGTGTGATATTTTTGGCTACTTTTACCGTGGTAAATTTTATCCTTCACCGCGACGAAGTTGCCCAGTTTCTATTTGTAGCTCTCAGTGAACTTTAGCCACGGCGAACTACTGCCTTCACCGTGGCGAAGCTCACTCAGTTTTGTGTCTCCCTCTCGGGATACTTTCGCCACAGTAAACTTATGTTTCACCGCGGCAAGACCCCTTTTCTCACCTTTTTCTTCATCTCGGGAAGGTTTCACCGTGGCAAACCCATACCTTCATCGTGGCGAAACCCCAATTTCTGCGCCAAATGTTTTATTTAAACTCTATTTTCCAGTGTGAAATTGCCTTTTTTCCCTTCGTAACTGCCTACCCATTCACTTCCCTTGACTCCATTTTAGTCTTTTCACCTCCCCTTAACCTTTAACCCCCACCTCCCATAACTCTATTTTCCCCATTCAGTTTTCTTTCTCTTGAAATTAGCCCCCTTTCCCTCTCCTTCAGCATCCTCCACCGACGCATTCGTCCTCTCTTCTCCTTAGCTACATTTTCTTTTTCTTCCTCTCCTATATTCGGTTACCTCTTATCATCCGTCTGCCCAGCTGCCTGCGTCCTCTTCTCGGTAATCTTTCATCCCTGTGGTGCTCCTCATTTTCGGTACCCACTCCCTCTTCTATGTAAGTTCTTTTCTTTTTCCTCTTTCAGTTTTTCTTTTTTCTTTTTTTTTTCAGTTAATTATTGTTTGTTTAGTTCTTTTGGTTGGGTGTTTAGTTGGGTTACTTTTGCTGTCCATTTTTTGTTGCGTAGCTCTTAGGCTATCTAATAATTCATGGTGCATTTTGTTTTTCAGTGACTTCCTTACTCAATTTTGAAAGCTTTTGGTAAATTAAAAAACCTATGAATCATTACATAGCCATTTGCTATTTCTTGAGTTGTTAATTTTGGTTTTTTTTGGGGTAGTTTAGTTCTTGTTGGTTAGTCTTTGTTTAGTTGTTTTGTTCATTGTGTTCAGAGTATGCCTTGTACTAAGAACCCTGCGCTTGTGTCTGAATCTGATTCTAGGGATGAGTATACTTTTGAGGAGTTATATGACAAGATTGATCAGAGACCTCTCATCAAGGAGCAACCTTTTCCCTTAGACTCCCAGATCACCCTTTTGTCCGCTAGCTCCATGCATCCCAATTGACCAGTTTGGTCCAGGAGCGTTCTTTGGGCAATGGCGCTTTTGTTCGCCATTTTTACACCTATACCCGATTCTATAGTTCCATGATTGTTGACTTTCACAATGTTTGTGTCCACTGTTCTTTTACCGCTGAAAACATCCGCTTCCATTACCGCCTGTCCCCTTGTTGCCATTCTGGTTATTCTGCATACCGTGATAACTATCCTTTTGACGATCTTCTCTAAACCCTGTGTCATGAGGGTGCCACTTGGCATCGCCCCTACACTACAGAGCAATACCTTAAGCGATCTGAGTTCCGACCTGAGGCTCGTCCTTGACTGCATTTTGTCTACAACAACTTAGTACCCACCACCCATTTAGCCAACGTTCCTAAGCACCAAGCCCTATACATCTACCTTCTCATGACTGGCCGCTCATTTGACGTAACCGACACCATTTACTCAGCTCTCCATTTCAATTTTTCAAGATTAAGTTATGAATTTTTGAAGTTAGGCCAGAAAACTAGATTTTTACCCGATGAACAGTAAAAATCTGAAAATCAGCATTTTTCATAAACTTTTGAGCCCAAGACCATCTAATGTGGTCTAAAATGGTTTTGATTAAACCGTAAGTGGATCAGATAATAAGGTGTGACATTTTTGGTATCAGAGCAGAGGTTTTGGCATAGGATAGAATGCTCTGCTTAAGTTACTCGTTAGAAACGGGGTCGGTTAAAGAGGAACTGACAAGTTTTTGTAGGAGTTGAGATGGAAAACACAATGATTAGGATGTTAACATGACTGATCTCACCAAATTGGTCTAGTGGGATGGACTATTGGGACTGCTAGCCCAGGATACTCGACAAAGGAATCCAACAATTCTCCAAAGCATGGGGCTAACCTTTTAGGGGTTACTGTTAAGGATTTAATGAACCTTCCTGTACCCAATAACCCGGTGGATCCCACAACTGATTTATATCAGAACCAGTGGACCCTAGTTTTGACATTCAGTCTCACAGGTAGCTTGTTACCCCAAGTATGCACCCAAGCGACATCCCCGGACCTAGTACCAAGCTAGGGATACCCCTGACACCCACAGTACCTATCCCTGTTCCAACGAAGCCTAAGATCCATAGTCAGGATCAGCTAAGAGAGAGGTTGGAATTCATAGGTTGACATATCAAGAAAGATGAGGATCAGTAAGACCCGAACATCTACCTAGAATACCTTCAGGGAGTAAAGGTGTTATATCAGACTCAAGGACTGGGTAACCCTTATCTAGACACCAAGGACTAGATCTTTACGATGACGGACTTGCTTCTATATTTACCCTTCTGGGTATATGAGTTCTGTTACCTAAATAAAATAATAGATTTAGGTGTTGAGGATTAAATCCAGCACCTTGAAAACTTTGTTAATATTCACTATTTTTAGATTGTCAGATCCTCGTAAAATTGATGTAGGACTTGTATTGTTACAGCTAACTGTAGTAGTTTAGTTTGGCATGTTTGATGGCTATGTATGTTAAACTATATTGTTGTGACTGATGACTGATGTTTGAATGATGTACTATGAATGCATATGTTACTAAATGAAATCCAAGCATGATGTTTATTTCTTGTTCCTCGGATATGCTATCCGTTTAGTTAGCGTATTAGTTAGAACCGATGAAACGCTTTGCCAGAGAGACCTACAGGACACGACGTAAAGGTCCCTCTGGATCTTCTACGATTAATTTTGGATCGCTTAGAATAGCAATAAAAGGCTATTGAAGGGTTGAGGGCAGCACAAGCTAGCCAGGAACAAGAAAGAGACGCTGTAATAGTAGCAGAAGTAGCAGTGGCAGTGGCTAACCTCGACAGGAGGCAGCCAGAGGAAGAAACCTCAATAACACAAGCAACAAAACAATTGCCTAGATCGATAATGCTAGCAGTAGACCCTGGCAGCATCCAGTAGTGGATGACCCTCTTTTGCAAGCACAACCTGCCATCTTTCGATGGAGTAATTAACATCCAAGCAACAGAGGACTGGATCATGATTTACAAAGTTTTGGACTGTCCGACTAAGCAGAAAGCCCAGATGGCTATTTACCAGCTAGAAAAGGATGCCAATCATTAATGGAAGAATGCCAAGATTCTTCTAGATGCTCAGAACACGAGAGCAACATGGGAAGTATTCCTGGAGCAATTCCATGAGAAATATTTTGCAAGGTCAGTCAGGGATGAAAAGGAAGTAGAATTCCTAACCCTGAAGCAGAGGAATAACGAGTCATTTGATGAGTACTTAGCTAAGTTTAGACATCTTTCCCACTACTTCAGTTACTTGCGTTACCGAGATGATGAAAGGTAGATGACCAAAAGATGGTCAGAGGACTAAAGAAGTCCTTAAGGGAGATGATTGCTCCCTAACAGTTCGAGCACCTCAACAAGGCAGTTGAGGCCTGCTGAATTACGGTGAACAGCTTGAACCATCATTTGATACCTACTCCCAAGTTAGAGAAGGGAGATTAGGGTGGCAGCTCTTTTGATGCGAACAGAAGAGGAAGAGGCCATAGGACAAGTGAAAGAGCAAGAAGGGAGGCAAGCCCTCAAATAGCAAAGAATGCCCAACTGGTGGTAAGAATCACGGTAACGGACCATACATGGCGGGACAGAATGTCTATTATACTTACAATAAACCTGGACACTTCTTAAGAGAATGTCCGTAGAGTACAGAAAAGGCAAGGCCGCGCATCTGAGCATGAGTATTTGCCATCACAGGGAAAGAAACTCGGAAGTCTCTGGAAATGATATAAGGCATGATCATTATTAATAACCACCCCGTGATTACAATGTTTGATTCGGGTGCTAGTCATTTTCTTGTCTCATAAATTGTTTTAGAAGACTCAGCTTGGTTATAAGCACTATTATATTGCCTCAGACTTCATATGTAGGCCTTCTATGAAGTTGATGTGGTGATGAGATTGAATTGGTTGTCTTCCCATAATGGCAAGGACAAGACCTTGATCTTACCCCCAAGAGAAATGGAGTTAAATCCGAAAGTTAAGTTAAACTTCGTAACGAATGCCCATACAGGCAATAGTATGATGAATGAAGCTACGTAAGACTAGCAGAGGTTAAGGAAAAAGTGTGTTTTGTCTTAATAAACCAAGAGAGTTAGTGGCGATGATCAAATACAAAAGTGATTACTAGAAGAGGTGGTAACTTTCGTTGCTGCAAATAAGGATTCTAGTCACGATGAACAAACACAATAGCTCTCAGATGTTGAGGTGGTATCTCAACAAGACATAATGACTTTTAGAGGTCGCAGGGAGTAAGATAAGTAGAAGTCAGGAAGAGAGCAGTAGCCACTATTTAGAGTTCCCAGATTCCCCCTCAAAAAGAGAAGTAATGATAAGGGGTTAAATAAGACAGTTAAGGGTTGAGTCTTTACACCATTAAGAAGGTGTAAGTAGCAACCTAAGCTAGACAAACTATTACAGCCTCGTTAGGGCTAGGGCACCATGATAGAGTAGATATCTCAAGTCCCAGAATAGATGAATAGGAACTTTGAGATAGTGAAGTTAGGATAGAGGGCCCTAGTAAAATGTCTTAATTATCAAGAAGAAGAGAACGAGAAAGATAGTTATGCAGGGAACTAGCTTAGAGGATGGCATGCTCCCCTTAATATTAAGAGATACTCAGTTGCTTGGGGTTTAGGTTAAGAGGCACCCTTTTAAGGGATAAGGTCTTGGCTAAGAGTTTTCCTAAAGAGGGTGAGAATTGGTCCTCCAGATTAGAATTTACATTGCTCAAGATAGAGCAAGGTACCCTATCCAAGCAGGAAAGGGAAGCAGCCGAGGCAAGGCAAGCAGAGTTGACCTTATCCAATGGAAGTATGACTAGCCAAGAATGAAGTTAGGCTTGGATGTACTTAAGCTTAGCAGAGTACTAAAGCAAGTAGAAAGAGGAAGAATGTCAAACACCTCTCCCTATGACTCCCGAAAGCAACTGCGAACAGAAAGAGAAGCTCCCTTTTTAGGGATGAGATGTCTGGTTAGCACACTATAGACATAGCAACCAATAAGAGCTTACACTCCTTGCATTTGAAATGCTAGGCATTATGCATGTTAGAGTATGCTCCTATTGAAAGGTAAAGTAGATGAAAGAGAAGTTGCATAAGTCCTCTCTCTGTAATGTTCTAAAATAGTAAGAAATGGTAAGAGCAGCTGGAGGACTAAGAGAACTCCTAAGATAGATTGGCTTAGGCACCTAAAGAGACAAATATGTGGCTTAGGGAATTGACATGAAGTTTAAGAGAATGGTATTGGTTCTTGGAACAGTTTTGGGGAATTATCAGTTAGGTGACCAACTGAGAGGAGGTGACTATACTTAGTCCTATGGTCAAAAGTCTCCTAGAGATCTTAACAGTATGGTACCACTTTGGGAAACTGAGGACCAGGGATGAGTTGAGGATGTGGAAACCTCCTGCGGTTGTAAACTGATACCGAGAGAGTACCCACAACTTCCTTCTAGAAAACCTTATCATTAATTAGGCTGGATTCAATTTCCTTCTGATTAATAGAGAAAAGCCAAAGTTAGAGGAGTAGAGCCATAAGACTTAAAAGAGACATTCAGGCTAGCTCTAGATATAGGAAGAACCCATGTGATATAGAAACAGATAAAGTATTGATGGATAAATCCTCAAGATGAGGTGAGAGACATGAATGTAAGCTAAAAAGACCTAACTAAAGATAGATCAAGAAAGGGGTCTAAGACAGCAAAGTACCAGGGTTGAGCCTACCAGAATCAGTGCCTCAGTTTCCAGTCAGCACTATTTAGTTAAGTGTTTTAGGTAAGAGTAGCCCAAGAAAGTGTGACCCTGGGAAGTAATGTGAGAAAGTGTAAAAGCCAGACGCGTTAACCATTTTGGCAAGAATGCACTAAGTCCAACAGAAATGGGAGATGAAAGTTAAGGAAGCTGTTAAGCTACCGAGTGTCCTAAGCAGTATTATTTTGGACTGAGACCCGAGATTTACTTGAAGTTTTGGAGGTCCTTATGAAAGAAACAGACACTACTCTCAGATTCAATACAACCTACCATCCTAAGACAGATGGGCAGACATAGAGAATGATACAGATGTTAGAAGATATGCTACAAGCATATGTACTTGATTTCGGTGGTAACTAGGATATGTACTTACCGTTAGCCAAATTCGCTTAAGATGACAGTTTCCATGCAAGTATCTGAATGTTGCCATATGAAGCACACTATGGGAGGAAGTGTAGATCTCCCTTATGCTGGATAGAGTTCAATGAAAGGAGTAAGTATGGTCCTAATTTAGTGGATAAGACTTCCCAATATATTAAAGTTATTCAGCAAAGGCTTCTAACGACTCAAAGTAGACAAAGAGCTACTCAGACATTAAAGGAGACCGTTCAAGATTGAGGGTGATGATTAAAGTGTAACCAACAATGGAAGTCGGTTGATCCCTAAAGATTAAGAAGTTAAGTTCAAACTACGGTGGACCATTTCAAATTTTGTCCAAGGCTGGACCAGTAGATTATAAGTGACCCTTCCCCCAAATTTAAGTCAAATTCATGATGTCTTCTATGTCTCCTAATGAAAGAAGTACCATCTAGACCCAACACATGTCATAAGCTATGATGACATTGTGCTCTAAAACAACCCGTCTTTGAGATCAGACTAAAGCAAATCATTGATAGAAAGTTGAACAGCTGAGAAACAGGTAGTTTCCACTAGTCGAGGTTGTCTAGAAAGGTCTTATACTAGAAGCTATGAGGGAGATAGAGACTAAGACAGAGGAAAAGTATCTTCAACTTTTCCAATAAAATACACTTCAAATTTCGAGGATGAAATTTATTTAGAGGGGGAGAAATGTCACATCCAGTAATATGGCATTTAGGAATAGGGATATTCCTAAATAATTAAGGGTAAAAAAGGATAAGAAGAAATAGAAGATTTCTGATGGAAAATAATTATTATAATTTTCCAAGTCGATTATGAAAAGTTTGACTAATTAAGAAAAATGGTCAAGAATAATTATGAAAAAATATTTCCAAGCCTCAGAAAATTAGAAAAAAATAAGGACAATGTTCCTTGAGAATTATATGAGATTATAAAATTAGTTTTATGACAAATTTACCCTTAGAGAAATTACAAAGGAATTTAAGGGCAATTTAAGCTGGTTTAAGGTCCTTTATTTGGAAAATTTCAAATAAATAATTAGAAGGAGAATAAAATCCTAAGAAAATTACTATGATATCCCAAGGAATTATAAGAGATTATGAAATTAAAAGAAGACTCTCAAGTATCCAAGATTTTTCCCAATTCCTTTGGAAAGAGGAAAAATCACTAAAGAGAAGGAAAATAGTTTTTCTTTTGTTTAATTATTGGGAAATTAAATTTGAGACAAAGAGGACAATTTGGGAAGATAAAAATGAGGAGAATAATTTATGGATCTGACAGAAAATAGTTACAGAGGCCAAAGCACTGTAATTATAGAAAAGAAATTAAACCCGGAGTCAAAGTGCACTGATAAAGCAAGACTAGAGTCTTGCAATTCAAATGGTTCACATTTAGCCATGTGTCAAGCCTCTAATAAATGGTAATTAAAGCTTTCCAAGTGTCAAGCCACCAATGGAGAGGATCTTGACTTTGGAATTTAATTACATTATGATTTAAGTTAATTAAGAGAGAGGATTAAGACTAAGTTAGCATTTGACACTTGGCAAATCATTAATGTTAGTTGGTGAGATATTTTTGGCCTTAATCAACACATTTTTCCCTTATTTTCAGATGGATTTTCGGCCTAGAGGGAAAAGAGAGAGAGCAAGAGTGATTTTTGTGAAGGGATCAAGCAAAAGCAAGCATATTTGATCTTCCAACTAAGATTCAAGCTTGGTAAGTAGTTCTAAGATGTTCCTTGCTTTGTTTTCTTAAGTTGTATGGTTGGAAAAATCACTTCTTGTCCCTTCTTGTTGTTAGTTGAAATGGGTATAGTGTGGGAAAGGAGGTTTTGTTGTTAAATCTTGCTAGAACACTTCAAAGTATGATAGATCCTAGTGATTGAAAGTGGTTGTAGGTTGTTTTTGAAGTGTTTTCTTTGATGTTTCTCTTAAGGATCATTTCAGCCAAAGCAAGAAATGGACCCTAGGAGATGTTTTTCAATTTTTTAAGGCTTCCATTGTGTTCAAAATGAAAAATGGTGTAGGATAAACCTAAAGAACAAGTGTTGGAAGCCATAGAATCAAAGTTGCAATTTTTAGATTTTGAACCCTAATGGTTCGGTCAGTTCAAAACTGAAAGAAAGAATTTTATTTTTTTAATCCAAGTAGATATTTAGAATCTAGATGAAAAATCATGTAGGAATGAGTCAAGAGGGAATTTTTAGGGTTAAGGAAATAAACTCTAAAATTTAAAGAACAAAGGTGGAAGCTTTAAGGGACAAAGGTTGTCCTTGAGTTATGTTATTGATTTTTATGAGGAATGGTTGATGATTCTTGCTGCCCTTTTTATGGAATGCCATGTTAGGGTTTGGCATTTGGGGAAACAAGAAAGAAGAACAAGAAAATCAAAGAGCATTGGATCAAGGTAGTAAGATTTAATTGACCTTAATGTTGAGTGTTGCATTGATTGCTATGTAATTTCATGTGCTATTATGTGGTTGAACTAAATGATGATTGTAACACCTTACATGATTATATCAATATACGTAATAAAATATTTAATTTAAGAGTCCATACATATTTCTAATACTGCAAACGAGTCAAAATTTCAAAACATTTCTAACATAACTTAACAACATAAACTATTAAAGTCTTATAGTCATGGCAAATAAAAATATAACATAGCATGTGTTAAAGAGTACAAAAGCCTTCACGGCTCACTCCATTGGTGCCTTCCCTTGATTCCTACTAGATCCTTTGCCTGAAAATTGTTAATATAGGGGGTGAGATCAAACGTCTCAATAACTACTGAAATTCTAACCTGTACAAGCAAATCATATATGATAAACTAAAAATCTGTTTATATGTGTGTATATAAATATATTAAAAATCACGGATTTGATACATTCAATTCAATTTCATTTTTTTTCAATAATATACCAATATCATTTTTCTAATATATCCGAAAATAATGCAATATGCTACCTCCCTTATATCACCGTCCACCCTTATACCACTGACTGGAGCCATAGGCTAACACATAGTTCGATAGGAACTAATTCATTTTACTGAATTATTCCAAGCTCACCGATATAAGAGATATATCCGGTCAAAGATATAGAGCTCAAGCTCGGACTATGGCTCCCCTCCTTTATGAATAGGGAGGTGTCACATATCCCACAGCTCCAATGAATTCCCGGCCAAAGGAAAACATGGAAGAAGAGGCCCTGACAAGTGCCATCTACTGTGCACTGAGTGATGGCATACCACGTGGTAATTTTATATCCATGCAATCTCTTTCTATCCTTAACCCAATAATGCATGTCATATGCAAATAATGGTACATCATAAATATATTCTCAAATATATTATTAAAATAAGATAACAATAAGATTCATATACCATTTAACAGTGACTCATGATAATTTCATAGCTATTAATATATTTAAATATTGATCATAATTACTAGCAACAAGTCTTAATAAAATCAGGTAACATACCAAAACATTTATTTTATAAAAAATCATAATATTATATTTCAATAATATAATGATTAGTAAATCCACAATATAATCATATACAATTCACATGTATAAGAAAGAATTTTCAGAGTTACCTGGTACTCTTTAGCTTACAAATATTCACACAATAATTACTCCAAAATTCTTAAGAGTCTACAAAATTGCACATAAATATTTATTAATATAAACTCAGAATTACTCCAAAACTACTCTAAAATTCTAAGACTACCTCTAAACCCAAATTACATAAATATATTAACTCTCCCAAATCTAGCCATTTATAATAGATATAATATTATTTTGAAAAATATAATTTACATATAAGGCTATTTAAAGTTAACAACTTAAGTAAATATATTTTTATTACCCAAAATATGAATATTTTATATTAAAATTTTGAATTATTTATTATAGTCTCCTTTAAAATTTTTCCCTCAAACCAAACAACTTCTTTTTAAATTATAAACAAATTGTAGCTTTATCTAATTTCACAAAATTCTCAATTTACAATTTTTCAAGCCTTCAAAAATATATCTTTAACTTATTAAATATTTAAAACCAATTAAAACCTCAATAATATATTAAATAACTCAAATAAATTATTTAACTTGAATTTAATTGGCAAAAATATTCTATATCCTTGAATAACTAATTTTGCAACTAAAATCTTAATTTAAAATTCTCAAAATAGTCATTGAGTAAATATAAACTGATTAAAATTTCTAAATAATGTATCCTTTAAATTTATACGGTCATATATTGTCAAAACTCTATATTTATACCATACCCAAATGCTAAAATTTTCTCTAAACATGATAATGAAACTAATATATAAAGCTCTAAATATATAGAAAATATGATAAAAAGAAGTAGTTTTGTGTACCTAAATAATCCCCAAAACTTGTCAGGTGCTCTACAACTTAGCTTTCTCTCTCTTTTCTTCTTTGCTTCTCACTCTCTTCTCTCTTCCTTCGCTCTCTCTTCCTCTTCCGTCTCCTCTCCCCCTCTTTTATCCTACTTCCTTCACCATCTAACTACCCTATCTCCCATTTTTTCCTTCTTCAATTTAATGCCACCCCTTATTTCTTCCTCCAATTAATTCTTGCACCCCATGTTTTCTTTGTTCTTGACTATGCCCAGCTTTTCCACCGAAGTCGGTGGAAAGCTGGGTATTGTTTGTTTTTAATAATATAATTATTATATTATTTTAATTATTTGATTTTGATTTTTGATTTTTTTTTAACAGTACGTTACAATGATGATAATGATGATTGTGTAGCTATACTCCTTACTTTATGTGCCTTGGCTATTGCTTATTAGAGTGCTACATGTATGAGGTAAAGTAGTTCCCAACTAATAGCAAAAGGTTGGAATGCTTGTAATTGATGCATATTAATGTTTTGGTTGATTGATCTTGCTACTGGGATTTCATTGAAATCTCATCCCCTATATGTAACTTAACATTTTAGGGACTAAATCATCAAAAGGGAAGCTGCAAATCCAAGGATATATGGTGATGAATCATGAGGAAATATTTATATTTGGTTATGTATAAATATCAATGGTTGGTACTATAATCCCTAAGCAGGATGTCAGTTTAGAGCCACATTTTATTAAGTTATTGAACGAATTTCTGCATGAAATTTTACATGCTTCAAGTTGATGTCATGAGCTTCAAATTGATAGGCAGAATGTTAAAATGGACAACTACAATGATTTTTTATGATTTTTCAAAGTTAAGGTTCAGAATCTGAAAAAAGGATTTTTGCCAAATGGACAGAGGTGAATTTCACAAAAACCTGACGCTTTTTCCAATGGAATTGGTTCGTAAGATTATTTTACTTGGAAAAGCATTAAAAGAGTTTTTTTAATAGAATTTTGAACCACTTCATTTCGATTTTTTCAGATTAAGTTATGAATTTTTGAAGTTGGGCCAGAAAATTAGATTTTTACCCAATGAACAGTAAAAAAATCCGAAAATCAGCGTTTTTTTCATAATTTTTGAGCCCAAGACATCCAATATGGTCTAAAATGGTTTTAATTAAACCGTAAGTGGATCAGATAATAAGGTGGCGACACTGTTTTATGGATGGAAGAAGAACTACATCGAGATGCTCCCAAATTGCCATGGCAGAAGCTCATGGATGAAGAACTACATCAAGACGTTGATTGAGCTCAAATTATTCTTATCTTTTGATTACATCATCCATGGTTTTGTTACATTTTCTGGCTCTTTTGGCTATAATTGAGCTTATTTTAGATTAAGAGTCCTTACATTGAGTTAGTGTCTTTTTTAGGGTAAAATCGTCATAATTAGTTATTAATTGTATTCATTAATTTCTAGGACAATTGATGCCTTAAATTATTGCTTTTCAGTGTAGGACACCTGAGATTGGAGCCAAGGTTGAAGACACAAGGCACACACAGAGCAGAAGGGGAACCTCTACCATAGTTCGTCGTGGCGAACTCCTCATATTAGCATTTTCTGACCCGATCATTTTAGGAAAAATTGACCTGCCCACTTCTATGAATCGACCCAGACACGTCATTTTCGGGATGAATGAGGTCACACACTGATAGCTAGCCACCATCAACGTTTTCTCTTCATCTTTTCTCATCTCTCCACCAGAACCCTAATCCCTCACCTTCCACTATAATCTTCATCCATAGGCAACACTAAGTCAATTTCAATGGAGATGTTTCTGCACACCATGAGTGGCTAGGTGAAAATCGCCTTGACTTGTCTTTGCTTACACCTTGGGGCCAAATTCAAAATTATCCAAGGATTGTACTATAGGCACAACCTCGATTGTTTCACTTGTGGAGCCGAAATTATGATCCTAGATTAACTAAATGCCATGGTTATGTAAATTGAGCTGGAAAAGGTTGGGGGTTTTCATCGACACTTCTATTTGAGATAAAATGCAATAGAATGTAAATTGTATTTTGGATTTTTGGGAGATTAAGATGAAGTGGATGGAAATCAAGTACTGAATCAATTAATAAAAACCTCTTGAAAATGGATTCTTGGCAATCATAGTTCTCTAAGATGTGGGAGTTTTAGAAATTTGTTAGGTTTTTTCTAATACAACCTCAATAACTCATTGAGTCCAATGCTCACATTAATGAACTCATTAATGAAAACATTGTTAAGCTTCCTAATGTGTAATTAAGAATGATTAATGCAAAAGGTTCAATGCAACAGAAAATATCAACTCATCATCAAAACATGACCATGCAGATGAAGAGAATCAATAAAGCTATTAAGAACATATATGTAAACTACATTATATTGAGCATGAAATCCAACATTAACCAATCCAACTACAAATATGAATCATCAACTAATGATACTTATAATCAAAAGTCTTTCACTAAGAATTTACAAATCCTAGATCTAGAAATTCATAAATACATAGCTAAAACTAAGATGAGACTGAAACTCCCCTTTAAGCTCTTAGAACTCTGTCAATCATCCATCTTCAGAGCTGGAGGAAGCCCTAGGCAACTCATGGTATGCAGAAACATCTCTATTGAAGTTGACTCAGTGTTGCCCATGGATGAAGGTGACAGTGAAGGTGAGGGATTAGGGTTCTGGTGGGAGAGATGAGAGATATAAAAGAGAAAAACGTGAAACGTTGCTGAATATCCGTGTCTCACCTCATTTATATCGAAAATAGGGTTTTTAACCCGAATATGACGTGTCTGGGTCGGTTTATGAAAGTAGGCAAGTCAAATTTGTTCCCAAAATGGTTGGGTCGATGTGTTGATACGAGGGGTTCACCGTGGCGAACCATGGCAGAGAGTTTCATACTGAAGGCAGACGTTCCCGTGCGGCGAACCATGGCAGAGGCTCCTCTTTTTGCTCTTTGTGCCTTGAGTCTTCACCTTGGCTCCAATCTCAGGTGTCGTCTACACTGAAAAGCAACAATTTAGGCATCAATTGTCCTAGAAATTAATTGAATACAATTAATAACTAATTATGACCATTTTACCCTCAAAAAGACACTAACTCAAATGTATGGACCTCTTAAGCTAAAATGAAGCTCAATTATAACCAAAGAGAGCCAGAAAATGCAACAGAACCATGGATGATATAATCAAAAGATATAGAATAATTTGAGCTCAATCAAATTCCCCCACACTT
>NW_021632664.1:0-100746 GCF_004799145.2 Neltuma alba | reverse complement strand
AAGCCAGGCTTTACTTTTAACAGACCAGGCCCATTTTGTAGCCTATTAGTTTAAGTCTGGCCTGTAACCTGTTACAAGCCGTCTAGCTTGTTTCCACCCCTATTAGGAAGATAATTTTAAGACAACAACATTTGCATGATTGCATCACATCAAATAGCAATGTAAAAATGAACCTTAAATTGGGGGTAATATTATACTACTATGGATGTTTAATATAAGATTTTACTCAACTAATTTAAATAAATTAAGTAAAATAGTTAAATTAATTGTTTGTCAAAAAAGTATGTGTTGATTTCTTTTAAAAATATTCTTTTAAATCATTTGGATTGAAAATAACATTTGATGCAAACTCCCTAACACAACACAATAGGGGTTAGTTTGGATAAATAAAGAGAACAAAATTGATTAGAATATTATATTTTTGACCAAATTTAACTCCTATAGACTCATATTAAGAATGGCAGATGGTATATTAGTTTTCTCTTTTTGTAAGATTTATTTTTTTAGTCTTTCTAAATATTAAATACATTTCTATTAATTTTACTGCTTAATTTTACAAGTAGAGGCCCTATCAACTGTTGGGTATTAAGAATGAAAACTTTCTAAATAGGGATTCCAACCTAACTCTGTTAGTTCTAGTTCTTTAATTCTATAAAGTATTTTTTTTTCATTTTTTTATTTTAATGCCACGAATTAAATATGTTGAAATTAAGATTTTAAAAAGGAAAAATGTATTTTTAAATTAAAAAAATAAAATAAAAGTTTATTTAGAGTTAGAAGGGGAGAGAATGTATTGCCACAGATAGAGGGAGAGGGAGTCTATTCGGTAGTATTATAGCGTGTGTATTTCATCTCCCCCGTCTGGGCCATTGCCAGAAAGGCAGCAGAAGCTGCTCAGTCGTCCTGCAATCTCTGTATTATAGTGTGTGTATTTCATCTCCCCCGTCGGGCCCATTGCCAGAAAGGCGGAAGTTGCTCAGTCATCCTGCAATCTCTGGTTGAGTCATCATCTTTTTAAATAAGATAGTATATGTGACAAAACTGTCACTACCAAGCGCCTGACTTCCAATTATCTTCTTCAAACGGCGGTTTTAGCTAATGCTAATCTGATCGAAACCCACGTCCTCCCATTGCTGTTTTTCGCAACCAACAATACCCACGTGCTTTATCTACGTTTTTTCCAAGTTATTTTTGGTCCCGATGCTGTGTCTTCAGCTTGTCAGAGTCTCTCTCTCTGCTTCCAAATTCTCCACCGCTTTGCCTCTAGCTCCAATTTCTAGAGTAATTCCCGGAACTTCAAGGCTCAGATCATCAATGGCTACTTACTCGACTTTGTCTCAGTCGTCTAAGCTTTTGTTCCGTCAGCTTTTCGAGAAAGAATCCTCAACCTACACTTATCTCCTCGCTGATGTTTTACACCCCAATAAACCAGCTGTGGTAAGTTCTCGATCATATAGGATTCTTTTATCTTGATTATAATCTGGTTCTTCATCATTTTGTGCTGTAAATTGGGTTACTGGAGTTTCTCAGAAATTGTATCTGGGGTTTATGTTGTTAAGGGATTGGGGATGTCCTGGCATGTTTGTTGTGTGATTGATGGAGACTTTTCTTTTTAATGTTCAGTTGATTGACCCAGTAGATAAGACAGTGGATAGAGATTTATCACTCATTCAACAATTAGGACTAAGTCTTGTGTATGCCATGAACACCCATGTACACGCTGATCATGTCACAGGGACAGGCCTCATTAAGGTGTGCTGTTTCTAATTTTTGATTTTCCACATTAAAATTTTCTATGTGATCTGCTTCTGGATTCTTTTTTCCGCAATAGTTTATTAAATTTGAAAAGCTCCTTTGAGTAAACATTTGTAATTACTTGATGTTTAAATTTTTAACCACATTTTGTATAGAGCAAAGTTCCAGATGTAAAATCTGTCATTTCAAGAGCAAGTGGTGCAACAGCTGATCTGTATGTAGAGCATGGCGATAAAGTCAGTTTTGGTGATCTCATTCTGGAGGTAGTATTTACAGTGTCTTGCTTGGTTTTGTGTGTTCATATTAGATATGGCCTGGTAAATTTTCTTAGGTTTTGCCATAGGTTCTTTCAGTACAAACTTTTTTTGCGCTTTTTTTTTTTTTTTTTTTGGTGATAGGAGCCAATTACAATTTACAACCACGCACGCACCCTCCTTAATCCTTCCCCTTAGGGAGGAAACGCTTACCCACACACACACTCCATGCCCACCTAAGGGGTTTGAACCTGCATAGCATAGGTGGATCTTTTTGGAACTAATCATGATGATATTGAGTGTTTTTAAAAAGCTGGTCCGTGTTCCATAAATCTATTAAAGAACTTTGCAGAAGCATCTAAAAACTGAATTGAAGTTTTCCCCTTTCATATATTGCACTGAATGATAAATCTTCAGCAAACATCCATCTGTGCAGCTCAATTTTTGGTGGTGTAAACGTATGTGTTTGTAAAGAGAAGTATTATTCTACTGACTGGAAATTATTACCAATCATTTTCCCTCGATGTTAATTATGTTAAACCAGATATGCTTTCCCATACATTGCACGGAGCAAGAAGAATGAGTTATCTTGTTCATGGCTGTTAACTAGTGTGACTTGCTATACATACATATTACTAATAGATAATAGATTGATTTATCGACTACTAGGTGAGCCTTCTATGCATTGCACCACATTTAAGGAATAGGGCACACTGTTCACATTTGTAAACAATGTGACTTGATATATATTTATATTTTATATTGATTTTGGCATAAATGTAAAAGGATCTGCTTTTTTTCCTAATGTTTGTTGGGCAAAAGGTTCTTGTTCTCTTTTACACTATGTTGTGGGTGACATGTAATCATATATTACTCCCTAATGTGTAAGATTTATTGCTGTCTTTATTGTTCTAGGTTCGTGCTACTCCTGGCCATACAGTGGGCTGTGTGACCTATGTGACAGGAGATGCTTCTGATCAGCCTCAACCTAGGATGGCATTCACAGGAGATGCCCTGTTGATTCGTGGATGTGGAAGGACAGACTTTCAGGTATACGCTATGCTCCAGTTTTCTTGAAAGATACTACATCCGGTCCTTAATATAGATCCACCTTAATGAAGAAATTGAACTACAAAGTGGATTTTATATTAAGGACCCAAGGTAGTAGTTTCTTATTTAATTCCTGAAGCATTGAAGAATGTTGACATTATGTCCTTCCAATGCGCTACTGCACAGGGTGGAAGTTCAGAGCAGCTATACAAGTCAGTGCATTCACAGGCAAGAGCTTGAGCGTACATTAAACTGACAATTAGAAATGTAGAGTTGTAGACTAGAAAGTTTAATATGGTATTTCTTCTTCAATGAGTTTGTGTATAATCTCATTTTCCATCTTTTTGGAACCAGATTTTTGCATTGCCCAAGGATACGTTACTCTATCCAGCTCATGATTACAAAGGATTCACGGTAAGGAGGAAACCCATAGCTTTTTCATTACTTAAATTTTAGAAAGTTGCTCAAACTGCAATTTACTCAAACTGCTGATTTCAGGTAAGCACTGTAGGGGAGGAGTTGCAATACAATCCCCGCCTCACAAAGGATGAGGTAATTTTCGCATGAATTTTTGGAAAAGCGAAATTAAAGAAGTGATTTTGATAATAGAAAATAACCCTCTTGCTCATCGTTTAAAACAGGAGGTAAAATATATAAAAATTAAGTAATGATTACAAATACCTGAGGGATATTGCAGAATGAGGAAGGAAAGGAAATCTCCTCCGTCTCTCGATACCAAACAGGGATGTGTTTTCAGCATTGTTAGACACTCAGAAATCAAGCGAGCTAGTATTCTGTCATCAATTGTTTACTAGGAGATGCTGTTTGGTTAAATAGGATGATGAGTTGTGAATGTTGATTTCTACCCGTTTTATGTTAAAAAAACGAAAGTTCTTATGAGGTTATTCGAGTAGATCTTGTAATACCGATGAGTATACTGGTGACAAATAAAGAAACTCAAACATAATGAAAATTTAATTGTATTTTACTTTTCGTTTATGAAGCAAATGCACTTCTAACATGAAGCCTAATCCTGCCTAGTACATATTTAAAACACTGGTATTATACCTGCTTGAGACTCTGCAAAAAAGAATTTTTGCATTTTACGAAACTCTCCTCACTTATTTATCTCATAAAACGCAAAAATGTCTTCCCCCCCCCCAAAAAAAGCTGATCCAAACTAGCATTGATATTCTAATATGTAATGGATCTAGTCATGCTAGCATCAGTGTTTCTTAGGTTTTGGTTAGCCTCAATTGCAGCAGTGTCTCAATATTGATACTGTTTATGCTTCTTTTGCAGGAAACTTTCAAGAATATAATGGCAAGTAAGTGCTAGATGAATATATCTGTACAGAGTATTCTGAAAAAATAGAGCATATTTTCTCTATTCAAGTGAAGTACTAATGGCGCATTTGATTTTTGCGACAGATCTTAATCTTCCATATCCGAAAATGATTGACATGGCTGTCCCTGCAAATATGGTTTGTGGAATTCAATCAAAACCAACCTGAGCATTTGGGAACTTCATTTGGCTGTCTCCCTGTGACGTATGGTAAGTTATGAAACAAAAATAAAACGACGCTTGTGGGTCTTGAAAGTGTTTGCTGCAGTCTGTAAAATTAAACTGCAAAGGATAATCTGAGCTTAGTGATATTACTTATTGTTCTGTGATATAAGTAATGATAACTGGTTAGATTTCTTTCTTTCTTACTCTCTGGGTCTTTTCTGATATAAACCAAGCTTCACAATTAATGGGCCGAACACGTAGATATTTAGAAAGGATGGACTGATAGTACTCCCCCTTTCTTATGATAAGACCCGTTCCTCTGATCCTTAATTAAAAACTCTCTGTTTAAAATATTAATTTTCCCTCCAAAAGCTTTAATATTTCTCAACCAATTGAACTATCTGTTTTAATTAATGAACTTTATTGAGGATAATTTTAAAATCTTAAAAGCATTAACTAATTTTAGTTGAATTTCTTGTCTTGAATACATTCCACCAAGAGTCATTGGGCTTATTTAGAATATCTTACAAGTATATTTTTAAATGTCATTTACAGAATACAAGATAAGTATGTGAGAGGAGTGTTATCTCAGTTTTTATGAAAGTGTTTATAAGTACTTGTGCGATGTTGATCCAAATAAGCCCATTATTGGATTATCACAAGCTACATTATTGCCTTGATTAATTACAAATTAGTAAGATTGAAAACTTAACAGTGTTTCTTTGATTGATTAATCGCGAACGGGTTAAGGGAATTACACTCATAAGGAGCAACTTGATTGATGCCGATGAGGAACTAAAATATTTCAAAAATAGTACCTAAGGGTCTTTAAATGATCATAATGCCCAAGTTAATTCCTAAAATATTTTTCCAATGTTTTATGATAAAATTTATAAAATAATATACGAATGAAGAAAGTATCAAAGATCGGACTAATAATTGAACTGATCAATACATAATACATGCAAGAGTCAGTGGCCGAATTGGGTTAAACCAAAATCCAAGAAGCCAAAATTAAAATAATTTAATTTAATTGAAATAGAAAATATATTCATATTTGATTATGATTTCTAGCACACAATGTATAAATCCTAATTATTGAGTTGATTTTGATCCTAAATATAAGACATATTTTTTACATTTATTAGTTTTTCCTAAATTAACCTTATAGATACTTTCTCAACCATGATCAAGTAAAAGAATGAAGAATAATATTATAAAAGAAGATTATGGTATTTTAGGAAAAATATGTCATATTTTTTACAATTAATTAGTTACCTAACTTTCTTAATCTAATTAAATTAGTTAAATCGGTCTTATATTAAGGATCGAAGTAATATCATTTTACATCATTATTGGAGCATGCCAATCTTTAAAGGGAAAATTTCAGTTAAGGACCACATAAAACAATTTATATCAGTCAAGGATCAAAACTTTCTGAAATTTCACTGTAGGACCAAGAGACCAAATTGAAATTAAAATTTAGAGTAAGATTATAATAATACCCCTCTCTTTTTATTTATTAAAAAATAAATATTAACGGAAGTTACTGTTCCGACCACCAACGCTCAGGTGGCTGCCGTCGGGGGTTGGACCTCTGGTGGCCGGAACAGTAACTCCGGTAGCCAAAATTTTTTTTGTTTAAAACAAAGTAGCCAATGGAGGGTTTGAACCCATGACTCCTTGACACACCAAAAAACTTGTAACCACCAAGCCAAGTAACCCATTTAATCATATAATGCAAATAAAAATATATATAACAAAACAAACGCAACTGTTCAAATATAAGTGAATAAGTGAAATTCGATGATTTACAAGTGAAATTCAGCATTTATAATAAAAATTAAGCAATTTACAAATAACATAATAGAATTCATAATCCCAAATGCAAGTGTTTAAGTGCAAATGAACAAGTGAAATTTGAAGATTCACAACAAAAGTTTATGGATCTACAATCCAAATTTGGTAAATACAAGAAAATTCACAACCCAAAATATAAATGTTTGAGTGTAAGTGAACAAATGAAATTCGGCGATTTACAAATGAAATTCAGCAATTTACAACAAAAATTAGGCAATTTACAAATAACATAATGAAATTCACAACTACAAATGCAAGTGTTTAAGTGTAAATAAACAAGTGAAATTTAAAGATTTACAACAAAAGTTTATAGATTTGCAAGTGAATTTAGACAATTTACAACAAAAATTAGAAAATTTACAAATAATATAATGAAACTCACAATCCCAAATACAAGTACTTAAGTGTAAATGAGCAAATGCAATTTGAAGATTTATAACAAAAGTTTATAGATTTGCAAGTGAAATTCGACAATTTCACCTGCTCATTTACACTTAAACACTTACATTTAGGGTTATGACTTCTATTATGTTTGTTGTAAATTGCCTAATGTTTGTTGTAAATTGCTGAATTTTATTTGTAAATCGTTGAATTTCACTTGTTCACTTACACTCAAACACTTATATTTTGAATTGTGAATTTTCTTGTGTTTGCCAAATTTGGATTGTAAATCCATAAATTTTTATTGTAAATCTTCAAATGTCACTTGCTCATTTATACTTAAACACTTGCATTTAGGGTTATGAATTCTATTATGTTATTTGTAAATTACATAATTTTTGTTGTAAATTGCTGAATTCCACTTGTAAATCGTCGAATTTCACTTGTTCACTTATATTTGGACAGTTGCGTTTGTTTTGTTATATATATTTTTATTTGCATCATATGATTAAATGGGTTGCTTGGCTTGGTGGTTATAAGCTTTTTGGTGTGCCAAGGGGTCATGGTTTCAAACCCTTCCTTGGCCATTTTATTTTAAACAAAAAAAATTCTGGCTACCAGAGGTCCAACCCCAGGTGGCGGCTGCGCCAGTGGCCGGACCTCCGACCTCCGGTGGCTGAAACAGTAGTTCCGATTAATATTTATTTTTTAATAAAATAAAAAGAGAGGGGTATTATTGTAATCTTACTCTAAATTTTAATTTCAATTTGGTTCCTTAGTCCTGTAGTGAAATTTCAGAAAGTTTGGTCCTTGACTGATTTAAATTGTCTTCTACAGTCCTCAACCGAAATTTTCCCATCTTTAAATTTTGTCATTTAGTAAACGCTTCACTTTTGCACATGCTAATCCAAATTCCAAATCTACACGGTCTTAGGTACTCTATGATCTATGGTTCCAAAAAATAAAAAAACGTTACGATTATTTTATTTCACTACTAAAATTTTGTTGCCTGTCCTTTTTAATAAAATCAATCTTATTGAGTACATGATGAAGGCCATATTTGATATAATTTTTTTATATTTTTTATTTTTATATATGATTAGTTTTTTTTAATATTGCATGAACTTTATTATATGTATGATTACAGCCTGTTTAAGGATAGTAATTGGAGCTTTCAAAAATTTTTCTATCTTCATTACGACATAAGCATGTTAGTGAGTTTTATTTTCACTTATATGAAAAATAGTTATAAATACTTAATAAAATAATAATAATAATAATAATAATAATAGACGGACCTGATTTCTGAGAAACTCCACTGGATTTGACTAGGAAGGGTTACTTCCCACGAACGTAATCGCCTCCCATTGACGTTGACTTCGGTGAGCTGCGGGCGATGCCCTTACTCCGTTGTCGATTTCCCCATAAATTAAAGCATTTAATGAAAGCCGAAAACTTTCGCTGACCAATCGGAGTCACAGACACGAAATGAAGATGAACAGAGACGACAACGCCAAAGCCGTTTCCGGCGACCTCCAGCATCCCTATCCTCCGCCGCCGCAGCAGCAGCCGTACCCACCACCTCAGTATGGCACCTTCCAAGGCGTCTCCAACTATCCGCCGCCTCCTCAGCCCGCGATCGGCTTCCCTCAGCCGGTCCCACCTCCTGGCGTCAGCAACCCGTCAGCTCCTCAGTATTATCCTCATGGCTACCAAGCGTCTCCACCGGGTATGTTTCTAGGTGTCCGCTCCCCCTTTTTGTTTTGACTGATTTGTTGTCTTTGTGGGTTAAGTTGGTGCTTGCGGATCAATATTATTGATTTAATGCTAGAATGAGTGATTTGAAATGGTTTTGGTTGTATTCGATCCAGTTTGTTGCTACGAAATGTTTTCAACTCGGTTAGTTGGGCTTATTTGATTTGGTTTGCTTAATGTAGAACTGTTTATCTTTCCTCACTTTAGTTGAAAGTTGAAACTGATACTTCATTTCTGTAAGGAATAATCTAAATATATTGATAACTTGGTGTTGAAGGCTAAATGGTTTTAGAGACGCTGTTGCTTTATAATTTGCGGTGATCGATCTTTCATTAATGATTTTGCTTTGCCATCATGATCTTCAACTCTAATAGTTGAAGATACTTCGTTTAGAAATTTTTATCATGCTCTGAGTCATGCATATAAATTGTTGGCTCAGCATTCATATTCTAATACCAGGATTCAGTTGCTATGCAAATGATGTATGCCTAGTCTTTTATTTTTACTTCCCTTCAACAGGAGGCGTTGTGACTTAGAAGTCCCTACGGTCAAGGGACGATTTGTCTGATGGTCCTTGGATGGGTTCGTTTGAGCTGATGGAGTTCCTTGTCTGACAGAAGGCATACACTAATTAGTTGGTCATTTTGTTTGTGTTTGAATGCTGAGTCTCATGTTTAGGAATGATCTCACATGAAGTAGAACTAGAGAAAATATTGTTGAGACTTAATACTTGATTGCTTGAGCTTTGAGGTCCATTATGTATGTATTTGGATTAAATTTCCTCTTAATTTCTTGGATCATCCCATGGTATTGATATGCCAATGGTGTCTATGGATATGATGATGCCACTCTGAAATGATAGCAGCCTTCAGTGCTGCTGCATTTGTTGACTAATTTTCTGCAACTTAGGACAATGATGTTAGTTGGCTTGGATATGAGTACAGATGATTAATTAGCGGTAGTTGTTTATTTGAATTTAGAGTCACAGATAAAATGTAGTTCATTGCACTTCATGTCTGAACAAAAATTTACTGAGGCAAACTCCGTAGCTTAGTAGTATTATCTGGCTTAAAAGTCATATTTTTTAACTTTTGGACTCTGGATTCTCATTTTATGTATATACTTGGTTATCCATTTTCCTTTCTGTATTTTAATGAATCCTCTTCACAATAAATCTTAGCTGTTGATTAATACCTCCTTATATGCTAAAAGTATCATCTAAAGGTAAATAGCTTTTTTCATCTCAATTGTCAAAAAGATTTATGAAATGGCATTTAAATAGGATCAACTAAAGAAGAAAAAGAAGTTTTACATAATTTCAAAGACTCTTTATAATATGGTGCATGTTCATCAATCAGTGTTTTTATAATCTAGCATATACTTTATTAAAATACCTTGGTGAATGAAACAGGCATTATATTTTGATGTTCAAAACTGTGAATGGCCTTGAGATCTCCTCTTGCAAATGTCTAAATGAAGCTTAGTTACATAGAGATTTACTATGCATGGTTTGACTTCTATGTAATTTGATTTTTATTTTTTTCCTTGTGTAACGAATATGCTGCTTGCTTTTGATAAATTTCCCTTCGTGTTATTATTTCAGGTTATGCAGTTGTTGAAGGAATGCCTGTGAGAGAGCGTCGGCTTCCCTGTTGTGGTATTGGCTTTGGCTGGTTCTTGTAAGTGATAATTTACATTTCACAGCATTAACTTATAGGCGTATGATTTACCCAAAAAACTTGTAGGTGTATTATAATCATATATAAGTGTTGGTATATATTTGTTTGGTTAGTTTTGAATGTTTCGATCACCATATATTTTAGCCTCAGATTCTGCTAGAGTCTGATTGCCTTTAACTATTTTTTACTACCTGATATGTTCTTTTGCTTAAATTTCCTTTGCTTTTTCTTTTTTGTTTTGTGAATTCAAATCTCAATTTATGCTATTGATTATAAGGAAAATACTTTGATTTTCTATCTATTTTTAGGGATAGGTTTCTGTGAGATTACAACATGCACCAAAACCACAATGGAATTAAAATGTTATCCTTATTTTGTATTACGGTAGTGGGCTACCTGATTGAGCTCAACAGTGAAATTAGCAAATGATTGTGATAACTGATATGTCATTGCCAGCAAAATTTTTCTCATTATGGTTGGTTTTAAAGGATTGGACTTTGCAGTTCATTTTACTCTGGAAGGGGGGAGATGGAAACGGCATGAAATTTGGTCATTTCATGAGACCCTTCCTGAGCATCAACTTAATTGGTCCCCTTCGAGGCAAGCTGCTCTGAGTTTCCGTAGTTTGTATCTATTGGTACCGACAATTTTTTTTTCCTATTACTGCACCCATCCTCTCCGCCCTTCAAAGGAGAAGGGAAAGATGATGGAGCCATTATTTTGATTAGGATCGTGATATTGATTGGTGTGGTTGGCATTTTTTTATTTCTAAGTTGGAGCCATTATTATATGATTCATGATCTCGTCCTGTGCATTAACTGGAGGAATTTTTCTTGGGAGTACTAAGTTAGTTGTAGGTAGTTAAATGGTTTCAGGTTGAGTTACCTGATTATGCAGGCACGATAAGAATAAATTTATCCTGCTACTACATGTTTCCACGCTTCTTATGTAGTTTCATAAACATGCCGGAACTGTTAAGATTTTTGTTTTACATTATATTACATGTTTGATTCTCTAATTCCTCTCTTTTGCTGTCTGGTTATACCATGCTAACCACTTTTTGTTGTTTATATTGAGTTGTTGATTCCAAACGTTTCTTCTCCTTTGAAGGTTTATAATAGGTTTCTTCCTTGCTGCAATCCCTTGGTATGTCGGGGTGATAATTCTAGTCTGTTCCAGCAGACTAGACCACCGAGAGAAACCTGGATATATTGCTTGTACAATTGCTGTAAGTGATTCCCTCTACCTTCCACTTTTGAATTGAAGCAAGTTTCAGCTTCATGTTCTGTATACATTTCCGTAGTGCCATTGCCATATTCAGATTTCACCTTGCCTCCCCAGAGGGTAGCACCGAACAATCTCGTACTCCCTAGTCCCTCTTATAAGGCACTTTGGACTGATTCTCATCAAGGAATAACAGTTAACTCATTAGATCCATCTTAGATTGATAAAAAATTTCAACTTTATCCTTATTAATGAGGTTCTGAAAGAGTGAGAAAAATACAAAGAACCACATTTAAGCATTGATTACCATAGCAAATTTGACAAATAAGCATTAATGACTCTCTAAGTAATTTATATCAAAGACCAAAAAAAAAAAAAAAAAATCCTTTTAGAAGACGTCCTATAATAGGGACTGGGTGAAGCACTACTTTATCCGACTTGATTCTTTTCTGCTTTGAAGCCTCTTGGTCACCCGAGCCTTTTAAGCATTATGCCTCTTTCCCAAAGTTCTTGAAATGATACAAAGTTATAAAGCTCTACAACAATCAAAAAGATGTCTAGGTTGGGGTTCAAGTCTCTTTCTCTGTTGAACTATATTGCAGCGTTTTCCCCATCAAACCGTTCCATGATTCATGAGAAGGGCCTCTGTCTATCTGATTAGATGGCTGATTTTGTGAGACTAATTTTGCAGGCTGTTCTTGCTACAATTGCAATTATTATTGGTGCAACAAGGGGACCACATGACTGGGATTGACTGGTAATTTTCAAATGAAGAGTTATACAGTCTTTTTACTTGGCATTGCATCAAAGTGGGACTTGTTACTGGAATCTGCACTTAAGTTTATGTACTGTGCTTAAAAGCCATATTCATTGTCGCTGATAATCTCCTTCATATGCAATTTCTCCTGTTTGATTTGTCACAATTCGCTTGCTGGTACGTGGTTATTGTAATTATGATTTTAAGGGAAATCGTGTGCTTGTAATAACATATGAAGATGATATTATGTTCTTTATTAACATTTTGTATAAATGTTATTTTTTTCCCGCAAATATTATGAGAAAAACGCTTTGCAATCATTCTGTGTGGGTAATCTGGCGCGTGACCGATGTGGGAACAATAATCTGATTAGACTCGTTTTGATATGTTGTATAATCTCAGACATAAAAAAACAACACTAGGGAAAATGGGTAAAGATAAGAAATAAAAACATAAATTTATGAGTCAATGAATTATAAGAACAAAAAGATTAAAAAATTATATAATAAAATTAAATGAAAGAAATATAAACATAAAGTAAAGAAAATATATTATTTATAAAAAATTTTAAAAAGCTACCCTATGGTACTAATGGAAATGGAAGATTCAGGAGGAAACAAGATGAAAAATTTTAACGAGATCAATTTAAAAGATTTTAAAATGACATTATAAGATTTGAATAAAATGAGAGTGTAAGATAAAAGTGTAAGAAAAATTGACTAAAAATTATTAGCCAAACTTTTTAAATTTCTTAAAATGTTCTATTTTTCTGAGTTGAATATAGATTCTAAGAAATAATTAATTAAAAACAAATTATTTGTTAATATTTATAATAATTTTATAAAATATTAAATTTAAAATATTGATTTTTTTTTTTCCGTTGAACTTAAAGTATTGAAAAGCCATAGCAATGACTAATTTTCTAAGAGTCGGTTTGGTACAAGAAAAACAGAAAGGCCCGAAGGAAAAAATTTAATAAGTTTGATTTAAAAAATTAAAAAAATAAGATTAAAAGATTTTAATTATTTCTTATTACTCTTTTATATTACATTTTTTTAATTAAAATTTTAAAACCTTATTTTTTAATTTTTTAAATTGAACTCATTAAAATTTTTTCTTCCTTCCTCTCCTTTTCATTTCTTTCGTACCAAACAAGCCCCAAGGGATTCGGTGAGTGTTAACTGTCGCCTCATTGTTTCTAATCATAAAAGATAAAACATTGATTCTTTTTTTTTTTTTTTGGTGAATGTGAGATTACGAGGGAAAAAATTAGAAAGAAATAGAGAACCCCAGTCCGCGCGCGCTGCGGCTCAGCAGCTCTCGGTCTTGCTCGAGTCTAGACTCTCGTCTCACTCTCATGGTTAGAGTCTCACTCCTTTCGCTGCAACTCGCAGTCGCATCTTGCCTCTCAGCTCTCAGCCTCGTCCTCGTCTCTCAATTTCTGGCTCTCAGACTCGCAATCGAATCTCGGATCATCTGAATTTGACTCACCACTCTCAGGTACCAATGTTTTTATCCCTCTCTCTGTTCGCTCTATTTCTGGATTGTTATTTAATAAAACTTATTTGTCTCCAGAATTACAGGTTACGAGGCAATTCTAGTTGTTTCATCAACCATGGAGGAGACTGCTAACCACTCAAATAATGGTGATGTTAAGAAAGAGTAAGTTTGTCTGTGTGTTGGTGCGCATTGAAAACTAAATTTTATGAGTGCTTCAATTTTTTGATACTCAGACGCGCATAGGGACATGGTTGGAACTTTGCCAGGTTTATTTTCTAATTTCTTTACTTTGTTTACAGTGATGCACCTCAGCTCTCTGCATTATTGAAAGAAATGAAAGAAGGACTTGATTCTATACGAAGTAAAATTCAGTCTTTAACTGTCAAGGTATTGAAGCATCTGTATTAAGAAACGAAGTTTATTACTTTCTAGCGCTGCTTGCTTTTTCCTTGACTTTATCACAAAATTTATAATGCTATCATTTTGGATTTAACGCATTGGTTCTTACTTAAACTATTTTTCTCGAGACTTCTTTCTACCGTTGCCCCTTTAGCATGTCTAAAATAATTTGTTCCGTGTCTCTTATATCAGGTCAAACAAAATGAGTACCCTACCGCGGAGGGATTTAGCTATCTTGAAGCTAAAAATTTGCTGCTCCTGAACTATTGTCAGTCCCTTGTCTATTATTTGCTCCGAAAGGCTAAAGGGTTATCAATAGAAGGACATCCTGTTGTGCGAAGTATTGTGGAGATTAGATTATTTTTGGAAAAGGTCAGGTTCAGTTCTCTGTCCTACCCTTGAAGATCATTTAGAAATGTATATTCTGCGTTTAACAAATTACACATCCTCATCTACTGCAGATTCGGCCAATTGACAAAAAACAACAGTACCAAATACAAAAATTAACAAAGGCTAGTGAGAATGTGAAGGGAAATGTTATTGCAAATGAGGAGCCAGTTGCACCCAATAAGAGTGAGGATGTATCAAAATATCGCCCGAATCCTGACATGCTTGTTAGCAAGTTAGATAACCAATCTCAGGTGAGTGATTAATAATATAGAATTCAGTAATGGTGGCATTATGAAGCTAGACATCTTGATTTTTCCTCTCTTGACATAATTACTTCATATTTTAGGATGGTGATGCTGTGTATCGTCCTGTAAAAATTGCACCTACTTCTATGGAGTTAGATAAGACATCAAAGCAGGAAAGAAATGCATTGAGAAGAGAGAAAGAGATTCTGAGGCAAGCTAAGCAGAGTGATTATATCAGGTCATTGATGAATGACATGGAGGATCGGCCTGAAGAGGTAACCTATTATTTTAGTTTGAGGCTTGAATGATAATGATTCAATGAGTTTAGTTGTTGTATTATTTTGGCTGCATATTACACAGGTCAGGGATTTCATGGGAACTAGCAGGGAAGTTGAAAAACATGTTGCCAAGATGGAGGACCGTGCCCAACAAGAAGAGGAGCTCTTCACTCGAGTTCCACTTTCAAAGATGGAAAGGAAGAGAGATAAATACTTGAAGAAATCAAGAAACGGGTATGAAAATTGCCTGGATTGTTCTCTTACTATTCTAACAAACATAAAAAAGTGTTGAATGTGAAGATATTTTATACACACATTTCCCCCCTCATTGTTAATTGTTAATTTTTTTCCAGGTTGCAAGGTCTGACAGAGAGTTTCTTTGACGAAATCAAAACATTACCCTTTGGGGATAAAAGTGGAGAGCAAATGGTGGGCTCTAGTAACAATGGTAGCAGGAAAGGGGGACTGAAAAAGCGAAAGGCATGCAACTTATATTTACCTTTTAAAACACAAGTATCGTGTTACTTGAGCCACGGCTCGTGCTTTATATTTGTTTGTTCATCCATTATCCCATCCGAATGGGATTTAACAATGCTATTACCTACCCCCCCTCCCTGTTTTGCCTGAACAATTTTGTTGCCTATTCATTCACCAGATGTTTCTATAACATTTTGGTTCTCTAGATGCAAGGGTGAGTGGATTATTTCCCCTTACTGTCCTTTGAAATATTATGTATGGAAACCCATTAACCTTGGTCAAAATCACGTTTTAACTAGAGTGAGTTACATAGGAGTAGTTTTGTCTCGAAAGTTACTAAAATCCGTTTCCAACATGGAAACTTGATGAAACCATATCAATAGAGTTTTGGAATTGACATTTTTGTCTTATTTGCAGAGGAGACATTGAAGCTTGTTTTCACCTCAAAGAGTGGATGAAGTTGCTATCCAGAAATCGCGTATTGTGGCTTCGGGAGGAGGTAGTAGGGATGTAGGGAGGGCCTTGATCTATCTTGCCCAAATTTTTCGTTTGACCATTTTGGATCTTTTTGTTTCGAAGATATATTAGTTGGTCATCTTTAGTCCTTGTATCAAATCTTCAATCTAATGTCTCATTGATGATGTAATTTTTTATTAGGAAGATAGATTTGTCAGTCCTTATAGTTTTATTGGATTTTGAATTATGTTCCTTTATTTTTATTTCTTTTTATTGAATCCTTATACTTTATTCTGTTAAAGCCACAAGTCCTTCTGTTAATAAATTCTCAAAACACTGTCAGTTGGTCTCTCTCTCCTGTTAAAAGCGGGTGGCTCTTTGTCATCAGCCATAACCAATTCGATGATGACGCCGAGAAGGAGAGTTCTTTCTTCAACTGGTTCTGCTTCTCCATCAATATCGGCGTGTTGCTTCTATATTGTTGTGAATGTCGATGCTAATTGATGAAGGTTATGTGCAATTCTGCACATTTGTACACGACTCTGACTTAACTATAAGAAAGCCTAGCAGCTCCCATTAGAGTCTTCTATATTTGTAATTTATTGTTTAATATCTTGTTTTGTTACTACCTTTGCACACTATTTTATGAAAGCTTTTTTTCTTAACGATGTTAGAGGAGTTTGATAGTTTCTTTCAAACTTTTGTTATTGAGACCCTTGCATTATTCTATAAAAGAGCATTGATTTTTTAGTTTCAAGTGCTTATGACCTTCGGCAATATTAATTTATGATTTTAGATCGATCAACGCCAAAAAAGTAACAATAATTATTAGAGTTTTAGGGATGTGGCTGTTTGGAGTGTCTAGAGGTTAAGGATGATGATCACCTAGTTCATAAGAGTTAGAGACCTGCTGATCCCACATACCTCGTTCCTCAAAGACCCTACCTTTATGAGTTGGAACCCACTAGCAGGATCCCACATGTGCCAGCCCTACCTCCTCCCCTCTTAGCAGAAGGCTCACTGTTGGAGAAATAGCAAGAAGGAGCACGTCGATATTGATGGAGAAGAGCCAGTTAAAGAAGGAGCTCTTCTTCTCCTTCTTGGTGTCATCATGAAACTGGTCATGGCTGACGAGAGAGAGAACCACCGGCTTTTAACGGGGAAGAGAGAGCAACTAACGGTGTTTTAAGAATTTATTAATGGAAGGACTTGTGACTTTAACAGAGCAAAGTATTAGGATTTAATAAAAAGAAATAAAATTAGAGGGATCTAATTCAAAATCCAATAAAACTATAAGGATTGACAAATCTATTTTCCTTTTTTTATTTATTGACCATTGATAATAAGAGTTAATCCAATGCTTCCGAGCTTGTCATTGCTTTCCCTAATTTTGCCAATTGGGCATTGATTCCGCTTGGTCATTGAGATTGAACAAGTTTCTTTTGATGTTTTGAAAATGAAACCTGTCATTCTGCCTAACTACGTCCCTCTTATTTAAACTCAACAAATACTCGAATCTGATCTAATATCAAACACTGCAGATCAAACATTATCTTCATTCATAAATATAAAATCTAAAGTAACAATAATTTATTTAATTAAGATATTTAGATACACACAAAAAGCTAGGCAAAGTTGGAACAAGCGAAACAACCGCACATATCGTTGGTGACACAATATCCACGAGCATAACCTTTGACGCGAGTACAAAAGTGCGAGCAATCTTTGTCTTTGCAGTTAGGTGTTTGGAATGCGCCACGAGGACAGTTCCGAGTTTGTTGTTCACTTGCTGCCTGCGCCTCAAGACCTGGTCAAAAATTGTCATCATAAAAAAATGCCTCATTTTAATAGTATGCTAAAAAAATTGGAATCTCTAAATAATACTTTCTCAGATTCAAAATATAAATCCCTCTTGTTTAAAGCAATTCTATTTAAGGTATCGTTGAGTACTAAATATGACTCCTTCCAGCAGATATTCAAATATTGGCTCATCATATTGTAAGAGATTAGTTTTTTTGGCTAGATTCAAGCCCATTAGTCAGTCACTTATTTTTTGTTCCTGTGAAGTGGGGGAAAGTGACTTATATTTTGGACTAAAGAGCAAGCTAGGTTATCAGAATCATGAGTTTATGAGTAAACTTATGACAAAAATTTAGACTCAGATTGTAAATATATATATATATATATATTTAAGAGTTCAAAAACAAAAAATAACTGGGAATCTATTCTTACCGGTAATGAATAAGAGAAGCATAAGAACGACAATGACCTTGCTGCTTTTTGTAGAATTCATATTTGGAGAATATGATTTGGAGTGAAAATATGAAATGTGATGAGATCAAGCGGGATGCAAACTGTTTCTTTATATACAGCTTGGAGAGATTGCTTGACATTTAATTTCTCGGGTTTTCTTCCAAAAGCAGTTGATTATAAATCATTAAATTTCTTGGATTTTCTTCCAAAAGTAGTTTATTAATTATACAAATATGTATTTTTTTTTCCTTACGAGAAGTTGATGAGATATATATATATATATATATATATGTATCTGATAAATTGCCTATTATTTATTTTAGGATTTTCTTCCAAAACTAGCAGGTTATGAGGTTTAGTTTAACAAAAAAGAAACAGATGGTAAATCACTATCAATGAATCATCAATCGATAAACTTTGTTCTTAAAATTTTGTAATAGCCAGTTGAATTAAAAGTGGGTCGGTAGGGTTTAGCAATAAATATCAATAAATACTTTCAATGCCACACGTTAAAAACCAATATTAAAAAAATTAAATGAATACCTTCAACGCCATTCCAGTGGTCAGTTATTAGCAGAGAGAATGGCTATAAAATTAAATGCATAATAATAGCTATTAATTGAAATATTTATCATTCTGTTATTATTTATAGATACTTGTATCCCAAGTCCACAAACTAAAAAATGCATTAAATTGATACTTCTTTGATTCTATTTATAAGACACTTCCAGCATATTTCACACGGACAAAAAAAAAGCCTTAAAATGCATTAACTCTCCATTAAAATATAACAATTTTCCAACTTTACCTCTATTTAATATATATATCTTTCAAAAAAGATAACTATCTACATTATAATAAATGAAGGATGAAATATTACATTCACATTAAAAATTTAATGAAGTGACTTATAAATAGGACAAAAAAAAATCTTCTCTCTCTGCCTTATAAATAAGACTAGAGGAGTAAATTCTTTCACATTTATCCT
The DNA here is from genome assembly GCF_004799145.2 of Neltuma alba. Taxonomy (NCBI): domain Eukaryota; kingdom Viridiplantae; phylum Streptophyta; class Magnoliopsida; order Fabales; family Fabaceae; genus Neltuma; species Neltuma alba. The sequence continues at coordinate 81,536 of NW_021632664.1, read as the reverse complement.
CATTAAAAAATGATATTAAAATTATATTATATATTTTCTCTCACCTATTTACTTGATATCTCTATGCATTTATCAAGTTAACAGGGGTAAAAACTGGAAAAAAAACTCTTTAATTGCTCTACAAGTGACTTATGTTTAGGAATAAACTTTTTTTTTATAAATAACTTATAAATAAGAGCAAAATAGAGTATCTAAATAACTTACATTGTATATATTAATAAAATCATATTGTCAAATATGATTATTTGAAAAAAATACATCAGCATAAATGAATGGAAAATACGGAATCATCTCCATAAGCAACCAATTAGAATAAATTCATTACTCTTTAATTGCATTAGAGATTTTTAAAAATTATAAAAAAAAGAAGTTATTGGGATATTAGTACCCAATAACTTATACTGTGTATATTAATAAAATCAGATTGTGAAATATGATTATTTGGAGTGGGGAAAATGCAGCCTTTGTTAATGAAGTTTACATCTTACAGAAACAGTGGCTGCATTGTATTACAATTGAAATTGTTGGTATGCCCTGATTTTTGCTATCTCTTGACCTTTTGTTATTGTTGGCAAATTAACGTATACATTTGAACTTTCAACAACATGAGTCCTTCGTTAAACTTTTTACATTGGGCTTAGGCTAAAATGTTTCTTAAAAAAATCAAAAATTGAATTGTCCAAAGCCATGGATGTAATTGAAGAATTGTATGCTACCTAGCTAGAGAAACTTTCTTAGCTATGGTTTGTCAATAAACACATGGGAATCATCTTAGCCAGGATTTAATTAATTTCAAGATTCTTCGTTTTAATGCGACTCTACACATATCTAGTTGATAATTTGGCTCTGAAAATAGATTTCATTTGTAAATACTAAATAGGTAAAATTAAAAATTTCTTGAATCCCCAATGAGAGAGGTTATCGCATTTATTGTCAGATAGTGTCTTGAACAAGATTATCTCCAATAAGAGTAAGCATGTGCTTATTAAAAAAAAACTTATTCTTATTTATAAAAAGAATAAGTAAGAGAAACAATAAATGAGAAAAATGATGAAATAGAATGTATGGAGAAGGATGATAAAAAAGTATGGCGAAGAACATAAGTAAAATTAGAAAAAAAAAAATTAAATAATCTGACAAATGTAGTTATTAAAAAAGATCTAATCTTTCAAAAGTTTGATCCTTATATTTTGAACCGGAAAAGGCACTTAAACACGACTATAATGCCGTAGTTAAATTAAAAATAACCATTGACTTGGGAGAAGGGGTGTGAAATGTATTTTTCCACACCGAATAATGAAAAGAATGGTATAGCGATTTAAAATTCTAAGAAAAGAAGGGGAAAACAAAAGATCTTTCAAAAAGCATATGGCCATGAAAGGATAATGAAACTTGTTATGACAGAAACTAATTTATAATTTGTTTTTGGCTTTTTGCAAACTGAAAAACATATGGCCATGAAACTTTTCCATGGACGTAATCGCTTCCCATTGACTTCGCTGACCTGTGCTGCTGCTACGTATACCCCGGGGGGGGGGGGGTCCTTGCATCCCGCTTAATCTCCTCTTGAAGATGAAAGTTGTCCCCCATCGTCTCACTGGCCAGCCTTGACCCTATTATGTTGAGGTCATCTCTAGTATTTAGAGTTTGCCTCCATTTGGTATCACTCTTGCGGCCCGCACTAGGGACGAAAGTCAGCCTTAGTGATCTGATAGATCTCTAAGTAACTAAGCTTCATTTATCCATTTGCAAGCTATATTATTTGATTTTGATGATCTTTTTTTTTTCTTTTGTTGGTGTAACTAATTAGTATTGCTACTTGCTTTTGATAAATTTTCCTTGTGTTATTATTTCAGGTTATGCAGTTGCTGATGGAATGCCTGTAAGAGAGCCTCCACTTCCTTGTGGTATTGGCTACGGCTGGTTCTTGTAAGTAATTAATAATTTACATTATTTCACATCATTAACTTGTAGGCGTATGATAATCATATTTAAATTTTGTTATCTATTCGCTGTTTGGTTAGTTTTGAATGTTTTTTTCCTTTTAATTTATAAGTTGGAGCCATTATTAATTATCACAACTAAGTGATTTAAGGAATTTTTCTTTGGAGTGACAAGTAATTAAGTTGGAGGTAGTCGAATAGTTTCAGATTGAGTTACCTAGCTAATTATGCAGGCACCGGCCATAAGAATATATTTAGCCTTCTAGCACGTTTTCACTTTTCTTATGTATAGTTTCATAAACATGCTGTAAGTGTTAAGGTTTTTGTTTCTTTTATTATCTGGTTATATTCCCTTCGGACCTAAATATAAAAGCCAGATAACTAACTTACAGATATTAAAAAAATTAGTTAAGTTAGATATTTGTAACAAACATGTATTGTTTTTCTTAAATACTACCATCTGACCATCACCCCATTGATGGAAACTCCTTTTTATATATGCAATCAATAAAGATAGTTTAAAAAAAATTACAAAATCAGAAACAAAATGAACTGTGGCCTTTTATATATATATATATATATATATATATATATATATAGAAGACTTAACTAAACACCTGACTAGCTTTTATATTGAGTTTGTTGATTCCGAAGGTTTCTTCTCTTGTTAAGGTTTATATTAGGTCTCTTGCTTGGCGCAATTCCTTCGTATGTTGGGGCAATACTTCTTTGCTTTTCCAATATAGGCCCCAGAGAGAAACCTGGATGTATTGCTTGTGCAGCTGCTGTAAGTGATTCACTTTAATTTACTCTAACCTCCCATTTTGTTTTTGAATTAAAGCAAGTTTTAAATGGGTTAAAGAACAAAAATACCCACAAAATTTTCTCTTACGGGCACACATCTAGCATCCTAAAGTTTTTAAAGGGACAAAAATACCCACAATATTGTTTAATGGCCTAGGGGATTCTGCCCCTTTTATTGGAACTTCATATATATGTATATATGTCCCTTTAGAAGGCTTAATTAGGATGCGAAATTTTGTAGATATTTTTGTCCCTAACCATATTCAAATTTCATATTGTTTCAGAAAAGGGAAGTACCAAACAATGTTGGATTATTTCATTCGATCGACTTGATTATTTGTCCCTTTAGAAGGCTTAATAATAATGCAGCATTTTCCCCATCAAACTATTCAAGTACCTCAGTTTATACTAGATGACTACTGGTCTTGTGACATTGATTTTGCAGGCTGTTGTTGTTACAATTGCAATTGTTATTATTGCAATAATGCATTAATGGAAGCACATCACTGAGATGACTTGTAATATAATTTTCAGAGAAGTGCCTCTGTTTCATATTATACTGAACCCACGGGTTTTATATATATATATATATATATATTAATGGGAGGTTGAACGTGTTTCTTTAATATTGACTTATGAAAGGCATATGATACACATGGGTTACATGTGTGTTTTTATATTATATATCCTACTCGAGACCTGCATTTTACCACACTTGTGTGTCCTTGAATTGAACTGACGGATAGTTACCAAGACATTCCATCCTCTACTTCTATACTACCTCCGATATCCTTGATATAATACCTAAATAACTAATTTATGAATATTAAGAAATTTACTTATTTATAATGAACGAATGTTGTCTTTTCTAAATGTCTTTGTTAATCATGTGTATTGGAATTACTTCTTAATGAAAACTCCTTAATTAACATGTGTAATATCCCCGTAATGATTACTTGAGAGCAAAATAGATAAATATTAGAAACAAAATAGATTGATATCTTATATTTAGAACTAAATTAAATCTCCAACAAGCTATTATATTAAATACCAAAGGTGATAAATCTTTTTCTTGGGATTGCATCAAATTAAAAGTAGACTCGTTACTGGAATCTGCACTGGAGTGTACATATACTGTGCTGTGTTTAAAGCTGATTACCTTCTTAGATTCCTCTGGAAGGCTTGAACTCCTCTTTCCTGCTCTCATTATCTTATAATTAGGACCAGAGGTAGTATAATATACTAGTCGCCGCCATAATGCAGTTCTTCACAAGATTGATAACGTTAGAAGGCAAGTCATTCTCTTCCAACACTCTCACCAGAAAACCCAGCTCATCGTGTCATATATCCCTTTTTTAGATCAATTTCAATTATTATATATAAACCCCTTTCTACCTCGTGTCTTTCCCATAATGTGAATCACCTCCTTAGGGATGGCTATGTTATCCTAGATATTACGCTCAGGAATAAAGCTGGATTGAAATCGGGACATAATTTTATCCGTTATTGGTTGAAGTCTTTGCACCAATAGCTTTGAGATCCCCTTTTAGAGAAAATTACATAATGAAATTGGTCGAACTTGAGTCACCCTTCCACTTTAGGAACCAAAACCAACAAAGTTTTATTTAATTTTGCAGGTCACTACGGGCTTCGCCAAGGCCACCACATCGTTTCCTATAATCTCCCAATTTTTTTCATAGAAGATTGCTAAGAAATCGTCATCCTCTTCATAGAAAAGTTTTTGAAAAATTAAATTCTTTTTAACAAACCACAAAGATAGATGGACGACAAGAATGTGCAATAAATAAAAAGGAGATGATTTAACCAATTTTTAAAAGTTTCTCATTTAACCCCTGCAATTTATTTATTTAATCTCTTGATGCTACCAAATATTAAGAGACACCGCAAGTGTATCAGCCGTAAAAATAGACAGTAGTAAATCAAGGTCGATCCCACAGAGAACTCAATTAATCAGTAATTAGACAATAAAAATCTTCTTTTCGTTTAAGTTGAGTAAATCAAAATTGAGTAAAATTGAGTTAAAAAAAAATTTTAAATAAACAAAACAAAACTTTCTTAAATTAACTAGACAAATATTAAAAAGAACAACCTAGAGTTACTAATCTCTTGTTAGCTTCTTAAATCTTGTTTCACTGAATTGATGAACTTTAATGTCAATTTTGTTAATCTAGAATTCAATTAGCTACAAGTGCCTGTCGCTCTATTCATAACCCTCTTTTAAATTAATTATGTAATCTCTCACATAATTATCTAAGAGGCTAAACAAATCAGTCTCACTTATTAACAATTATACAGGGTAATTAGGTATATTTCTATTATAATCACAAATTAAATTATCATCCAATCCTATATTACTTAATCTAAGAGCTTAATTAAAATCTCCTTTGTCAAGGAAAACTTGAATTTTCAAATTCACGATTAATGGTGGCCAGTCATCAAATGGACAATAAAGAACAAGATTAAGTAACCAAAATCTAACATTAAGCATCCTCACTTCAACAAAGCTCAATCCACTAACAAGTTCACAGCTCCCTAGGCTGTAAAGAGAAAATTAGCTACACATGAATTTAATCAGTCTCCGCTCTAAAGCAACAATCTCACATTCAAAAACCATAGCGAAATGCAGGAGTAAAGGAAGGAGGAACCAAAACAGGGAAACAGGGAATCAAAATATTGGTCAGGTATAGCTCGAGTGTTTCCAGATTGAAGATGATGAACAGTTGCTCTTCTTGCTCATCCGGTAACCGAGAGCGCCTCTCTCTTTTCAGATCAGAAAATCACCGTGCCCAGTCTCTCCTCTCCAGCTCCGTCGAACTCGTCCTCCTCAGAACCATTCTCTGCAACTGCGTCCCTCTAGTCCAGAACCAGCATTGGCGACCTCCTCTTGTCTTTGACCTCCTCTGCTGAACCTGTAGACCAGAGCCCCCAAACCGCAACCTCCAGTGTTCGCCTCTATCGCCCCCTGAACCAATCGAACCAAAGGGAGGGCAAGATGATACCCGGACAGTCCGGCCTCCAAGACGATCATGAAAAGTCTACCTAGGTCTCCCCGGATTCAAAAATTCTTCTCCAAAACGTTGTCGTCTCCAGCTCTATAATCAGCACGTGCTCCTCATGATCCCATTCAAGAATTCCCCAAACGCTGCGTTGATGCGTGCTGAAGGAAGGAGAAGAAAATAAAACAAATAAAAGGAAAAGCTCAAATGAAAAGGCAAGTAAAATAAAAGGAAAGGAAATAAACTATAAGGCGGTTGAAAGTGAATTACATTTTGGATAAAAGGGCAAGCTAGGCTATCAGAATCATGAGTTTATAAGTAAACTTGTGACAAAAATTTAGACTCAGATTGTAAATATATATATTTAATAGTTGAAAAACAAAAAATAACTCAGAATCTATTCTTACCGGTAATGAAAAAGAGAAGCATGAGAATGACAATGATCTTGCTGCTCTTTGTAGAATCCATAATTGGGGAATATGATTTGGGGTAAAAATATGAAATATGATGAGATCAAGCGGGACGCAAACTGTTTCTTTATATACAGCTTGGAGAGATTGCTTGACATTTAATTTCTCAGATTTTCTTCCAAAACAACTTGATTATAAATCACTAAATTTGTTGGATTTTCTTCCAAAAGTAGTTTATTAAATAATATGTATTTTTTCGCTCTGAGAAGTTGATGATATACATATGTGTGTGTGTGTCTGATAAATTGCATATTATTAATTTTACGATGGCTCCAGTTCAACATGCAGAATAACTTGGGTACGGTGAGTGATGATTGGCGCTCCCTGTTCATTACTATTTGCTGGCTACTGTGGAAAGCACGAAACGACTTGGTTCATCCGAACAAAATCACTGACCTCCATTCTATCCCAAAGAGAGCCGATGCAATCCTAAAATGCATGATGAACTCGGCCAAGAAACTCCAGGGGGTTAGAATGAACGCCCCTCAACAGAACTCAACGAAGCTCACCCAGGATACGCCTTCGGATGCTTGTGTGGTGGAAGTCGATGGTGCATTCTCAGCCGTCACCCACACCGTGGCCTGTGGTGGCATCATCAAGCAGAACAATATGGGAGTTCGTGAGGGCTTCATGATGAAACTAGACAAAGGCGACCATGTTACAGCCGAAATCTGGGCTTGTTTATTGGGTATGAAGCGTGCATGGGACTTGGGATATCAAAATGTGATCTTACGTTGCGACTCCTCAGAAGTCATCGAGACGTTCAAGAAGGATGACAACAGTTTGCATGAAGACTGGCAAAGCATCCACAAAGTCCAGGAGATGATGCAGTGGAATTGGCAGATTAACTTCCAAGCGATAAGCAAAAATGAAAACAATACAGCCGACTACCTCGCCAAAACTGCCCTCAACGGAGCCTTGGGCCTGCAAATCCTGAGCAGTGAATCCATTGCTGCCATTTTAGGCCATCACGTTGTACCTTAATCTGTGTTTTGTTGTTCTAGCCTATAAAAAAAGGGGTTTAGTTTAACAAAAAGGAAACAGACAGTAAATCAATATCAATGAATCATCAATCAATAAACTTTATTCTTAAAGTTTTTGTAATAGCCAGTTGAATTAAAAATGGGTCGGTAGGGTTTGGCAATAAATATCAATAAATACTTTCAACGCCGCACACTAAAACCAATATTAAAAAAAAAAATTAAATGAATACCTTCAATGCCATTCAAGTGGTCAATTATTAGCAGAGGGAGAATGGCTGTAAAATTAAATGCGTAATAATAGCTATTAATTGAAATATTTATCATTCTGTTACTATTTATAATTACTTGTGTCCCAAGTCTACTGACCAAGAAATGCAGTAAATTGATAAATTCTTTCACATTTATCCTTATTAAAAAATGGTATTGAAATACTCTTTTGGTCCTATTTATAGGGCGGAGAGAGAACGTATTTTTTGGTCCTATTTATAGGGCACTGAGAGAAATTTTTTGTACGAATGTATAATTTTACCCATCATTTATTATTTTGTTGACTTTGTTTATATGAGGTATAATATATATTAAATAAGGATAAAGTTGGAAAGTCATTAAATTTTAAATGAGAATTAATGAAATTTAAGGTTTTTCTTGGTCTGTATAAAACATGCTCGAAGTGCCTTATAAATAGGACCAGAGTATATTTTATATTTTCTCTCACCTATTTACTTGATATCTCTATGCATTTATCAAGTTAATGGGGTAATACTGGAAAAAAGACTCATTAAATACTCTACAAGTGACTTATATTTAGGAATAAACTTTTTTCTTATAAATGATTTATAAATAAGAGCAAAACAGAGTATCCATATAACTTACATTGAATATATTAATAAAATCATATTGTCAAATATGATTATTTGAAAAAAAAAATACATCAGCATAAATGAATTGAAAATACCGAATCATCCCCATAAGCAACCAATTGGAATAAATTCATTACTTTTTAATTGCATTAGAGGTTTTTAAAAATTAAAAAAAAAAGTTATTGGGATATCAATACCCAATAACTTATACTGTGTATATTAATAAAATCAGATTGTGAAATATGATTACCTTGGGGGGGGGGGATGCAGCCTTTGTTAATGAAGTTTACATCTTACAGAAACAGTGGCTGCATTGTATTACAATTGAAATTGTTGGTATGCCCTGATTTTTGTTATCTCTTGACCTTGTGTTATTGTTGGCAAATTAACGTACATTTGAACTTCCAACAACCTGAGCCCTTCGTTCGACTTTTTATATCGGGCTTAGGCTAAAATGTTTCTTAAGAAATCAAAAAGTAAATTGTCCAAAGCCATGGATCATGGATGTACTTGAAAAATTGTATGCTACCTAGCCAGAGAAACTTTCTTAACTATGGTTTGTCAATAAGCGCATGGGAATCATCTTAGCCAGGATTTAATTAATTTCAAGATTCTTAGTTTTAATGCGACTCTACACATATTTAGTTGATAATTTGGCTCTGAAAATAGATTTCATTTGTAAATACTAAATAGGTAAAATTTAAAAGTTGTTGAATCCCCAATGAGAGAGGTTGCCACATTTATTGCCGGACAGTACCTTGAACAAAATTATCTCCAATAAGAGTAAGCATGTGCTTATAAGAAAAAACTTATTCTTATTTATAAAGAGAACAAGTAAGAGAAACAATAAGTGAGAAAAATGATGAAATAGGATATATGGGAGAAGGATGAAAAAAAAATATGGCAAAGAACATAAGTAAAATTAGGGAAAAAAAATTATTAAATGATCAGACAAATGTAGTTACTCCTCCGGTCCTTAACATAGGACCCAATTGTTGAGTTGATTTTGGTCCTAAATATAAGACCCATTTCTCATATTTATCAATTTTCTCTAAATTACCCCTATGTATACTCTCTCAACCATAATCAAATAGAAGAGGAATAGGGTGTAACATCCCATTTTTTTTAATTTATTTTTTATTTGTTTGGGGACTTAGTACGGGTAGTGTTATGTATAAAAAATTATTATAAAATAAAAGAGAAGGGAAACAATATATTTAGATGTAAAGATTAAATAGAAAATAAGAATCTGAAATAATTAAAGAGAGCTATGTATAAATATTTAAAGATAAATAAAAGGAGGATAAAATATTTAAAAATATTATATTTAGGAAAGAATGGTTTAAATTTTAAATTACCATATCTGATAGGATTTTGATAATAATAAGAATAATAAGTAAGATCAGATGAGATATAGAAATATAAGATTATATGAAAAAAAAAATTTAATTTGAATTTTATAAGTTTTAGGGATATATTTTAGAAACCTAAAACCTACTCCTACTCCCATCTAATATCCTTATCAGCCGTCACACTCCCAAAAACCCTTCTCTTTTCTTACTTCCTCTAAATACATTCACGTTGCCACAAGCTCTTGATGACTTTTGGAAGATCTCACGCAGGTGTGAATTTGCTCCTTCTCTTATTCTCTTTTATTGATTTTCGCTCTCCCATTGTCTTTCCCTCACGTCTCTCTTTCTTTTTTTTTTTGGTGTCTAATCACCCTTCCTCATGTCAGAAGCATCTCACGCACATGGTCACATATAGATACATATATTAGTAGGTAGAGGGGAGTGGTTACACACACACACGCCACGCGCGCGCGCACACACACACATGAATTGGTAGGTACGGAGGAGTAGGATGCACTTGAATAAACAAATTAAATAAATTTTTGATGGTGATATACTTGAATTAAAAGTAATAATGTCTAGATCTGTTGTCAAAGTTTGAGTGAACTCCGTTATTTTGGTCTTCGGCATTTTCTTTGGTCTTGGATAATTTCTTTCTTCAACCCATAGTTTTAGGTACCTACACAATATGAGACTGGTTTAATTTAGAATCTGAAGGCTTAAGAAATTCTAAGGAGACCGCAAGACTTTCATATAATTAGTTATCATAGTGAGCTAAATAAATTATAATGGAATATGAATCTAGAAGAAGCTGTACGTTTCCATGGGGTAATACTAAGGCTTTAGGATAGTTTTAAAGAAATTAGGTTCTAATAGTCAAAACTGTATGTTAATATTATACATGTGATTTTTGTAGCCTCTTACGGAGAACATTGATTGTTTGGAAAATTGCTATTTGAATCCTTGTGGCTAAAGGATAACAGGTAACGTGAATTCTATTCATCTTACTTACTGGTGACTCCTATGAGTTCCTTTCAAAGCATGACAATTTATGAGGATGATTTGATTATCGTTTTACGAAAAGATTTATCAGGAATTATGGCGACCTTTTATAGATTTTAAATTAGCCTTGTGGGACTTTATTTTGTTGAAGAGGAAATTCTTGTTGGAACTTTAGGAACTAGATGAGAGGACCATGTTTGCCATAGTGAGTGGCCCATCTTAGAATTATTTATTTACTATTTATCATGTATTATTTATTAAATTATTATTTTTAGTTATCTGTGTTGGTTGTAGAAATTTATATGGTGCTGTGGCAAACCATATTGAATGAGCATGAAATTGTGAAATATCGTCTTGTGTATTATAGTTGAGAATGTCAGATATAAATTGAATAGCTATGGATGTGAATATGATAAATTACTATGAATTGTGATTGGATAATATTATGGGGAGGAGATTGTGCAGAAGCATATGATATTGTGACCACGTGGTAGGCCGCCATAGGGTGCTCTATGGCTGGCCCATATTACCAGGGCAGTAACCCTGGACTTGCGACACTCCAAAGGTATCCCAGGATAGTAACCCTTTCTGGAGGAACCCATGGCCCTTGTGTGCTCTGTCGACTTTGGCTGGTCCGCATCACACTTGCGGGAAGCTTGTGAGAGTCAGTTATGACGTGGGTAGCAATTAGCCCATGGGTTCAGTCGGTAGTTATAAGGAGGTTATAAGGTGGAACTGGAAATTTAATGTATTGTGATAATGTGACAATTATGCTGCATTTTATTTAGTTTGAATATTATGACCTAATGTGATTTTGAATGATATGCCTGTCTGCGTGCTATTCATATGCTATTGGTAACTATTGATTTTTGAACTGTTAGTCCTACCTGGCATCTTGTAAGGGTACTGGTAGGTAAGATGGGTAGAATTTATGTTACTGAGACAGTGGTCTCATTCCGTTACTTCACCAATTTCAGGTGAGAGCAGCAGGGGAGATGTAGCGGGGAAGGCACTGTAAGCGTGAGGTCACTTACACTAGTGACTGCGCTTCGATTCTAGAATTTATGTTTGGTTTACGTTTAATTGCCACCTAGGAGCCATGATGTTCTTTAAACTGTTATTGGCTTATTTTGGACTTGTTATTACTACTAGCATGTTTTGCTTCTTTAGCTATTGATATTTTTATTGATTTCTTTAGGGGCCTTAGACCCACAACTGAACATTGCGGCAATTGCATCTGAATAAGTGGGTCATTTAGTGATACTTTTATTGTGATTTATTTTATATAATGTCTATGTTAACCAAGTATGTTGGGGATTTAAATAACCATGTTAGGGGTTAAGCTTTTTTTTTTTCTAACATGGTTAAGGTGAAGTAGTAAGTTTGATTTTTTTTTTTTTATAACCATGATATATGCTTGGGTATGGTATTTCTTTTTATATATCATGGTTATTTAGTGAACTAAAATGAAAGTTAAGATTCTTCTTTTATGTATCTTAGTAAACACATGCATGTGCTACTTGTATGTTTAAGTATAACATAGCTGTATGTGGGATATTACATAGGGGGTATTAAGAAAGATAATTATAGTATGTTAGGAAAAATGTGCATGTCACATTTCTTATAATTAACCAACTTACCTAACTTTCTTAATCTAATCAAATTAGTTAAATGGGTCTTATATCAATGACTGGAGGAGTATTAAAAAAGATCTAACCTTTCAAAAGTTTGAAAGCTTATATTTTGAACCGGAAAAAGCAATTAAACAAGACTATAATGCCATAGTTAAATTAAAAATAACCCAGTGAAATTTGGATCCAATTTCAGTGCTCATCACTTTGATGAACACCATAAGCTCATCAGATCTGGACGGTCTATATCTCATTTGGATGGTTCAAATTTAAAATGTTTAATTATTTATTTTTAAATAGAAAAAACATTTTTTTTGAAAGAATGATAGTTAAGAAATTATCCCTATTTTAGATTCTATACATATTAAAATAATTATTTTGAATAAATAAAAATAAAAAAGAAATCAAATCGAGACCATCAAAATGAGACATAGACGGTCCAGATCTAATGAGTTTAAGGTACTCATCAAAGTGATGAGCACCAAAACTGGTTCAGTGAAATTTGGAGGAGGGGTGTGAAATGTGTTTTTCCATACCGAATAATGAAGAGAATGGCACAGCAATTTAAAATTTAAAAAGAAAAAAAAAGAAAGAAAATCGAAAAACATATGGCCATGAAACTTTTTCAAGGACGTAATTGCTTTCCATTGACTTTGCTGACCTGTGCTGCTGCTACGTATACCCCCCGGGGGGGGGGGGGTCCTTACTCCTCACTTGGTTGATGATTTCCTCATAGATTACCACGAATCCTCCGTCGAAGCGAAGCAGATGAGCAAAGACAACCACGTCGAAGCCGCATCCGGCGAGCCCCCGCAACGGGATCCTTCGCCGCTGCCGCCGTCTACGGCTCAGCAATACCCGCCACCTCAGAAGGGCACCTTCGAAGTCGTCTACAACAACCCGCCGGCACCTCAGCCCACCGTCGGTGCTCAGTATCCTCATGGCCACCAAGCGCCTCCACCGGGTATGTTTGTTGTCGGTGTCCGTTCCCAGATCCTTTTTGTTCTTGACTGATTAATTTGTTGTCTTTAATTTGTTGGCATAATTGGTTCTTGATGCATCATAATATTGCTTCACGAAAGGATCAACTCCAATTCAAGCGAAAATAATGCTATACTAACTAAATCTTATATTTAGGACTGAAAATAATATTAATTATATTACTAAAAATTATTTTAGAATTGTTTAAGGCTATTGTTGGGCCTTAAGCTAATTTCTAAAAATTAATTTGTATTTTGAATCGTCCCATCTTTTAATTACTTTAATTAATTCATTCAGGAGAATCAATATTACATATTAAACTCTCAATAATAATTCTCTAAAATTCTCAATATTTCTAATTTAAATTCATACATGCACAGATCAAGATGTTCATATTGAAATTGAATATTAATTGAGCATATAAAATTAGTTTATAGCAAAAACGGAAATCTGGGAATAACAATAGGAAGAATATATATATATATATATATATATATATATATATTAACATATCAATGAAATTTTTTTTTTTGTGGAGACGATGTACGATAGCGTGAAAAAGAGGATGAAAATAAAGAAAAGAAAGAAATAAAAGAAGAGAGGAACGAGACAAGGAAAAAGAGAGAAGAGCTGGAGAGAGGGAAAATTACAGGAGAATGGTGTCGGATTTTTCACAACTAATTTTAATCTAGATGGTCTCACCCAGAGTTATTCTAGGTCATTTAGGGGCCTTAACTAGTGATCCGGGTTGTTTCCCTCTTGACGATGAAGCTTGTCCCCCATCGTCTCACTAGCCAGCCTTGACCCTATTATTTTGAGGTCATCTCTAGTGTTCGGAGTTTGTCTCCATTTGGTACCACTCTTCCTGCCCGCACTAGGGATGAAAGTCAGCCTTAGTGATCTGGTTGATCTCTCTAAGTAACTAAGCTTCATTTATCCATTTGCAAGCTATATTATTTGATTTTGATGATCTTTTTTTTTTCTTTTGTTTGGTGTAACTAATTAGTATTGCTACCTGCTTTTGATAAATTTTCCTTTGTGTTGTTATTTCAGGTTATACAGTTGCTGATGGAATGCCTGTGAGAGAGCCTCCACTTCCTTGCGGTATTGGCTACGGCTGGTTCTTGTAAGTAATTAATAAGTTACATTATTTCACATCATTAACTTGTAAGCGTATGATAATCATATATAAGTTTTGTTATCTATTCGCTGTTTGGTTACTTTTGAATGTTTTTTTTTTTAATTTATAAGTTGGAGCCATTATTAATTATCACAACTAAGTGATTTAAGGAATTTTTCTTTGGAGTGACAAGTAATTAAGTTGGAGGTAGTCGAATGGTTTCAGATTGAGTTACCTAATAATGCAGGCACCGGCCATAAGAATATATTTAGCCTTCTAGCACGTTCTCACTTTTCCTATGTATAGTTTCATAAACATGCTGTAAGTGTTAAGGTTTTTGTTTCTTGTATTATCTGGTTATATTCCCTCTGGGCCTAACTATAAAAGCCAGATAACTAACAAATATTTAAAAAATTAGTTAAGTTAGATATTTGTAACAATCGTGTATTGTTTTTCTTAAATAATACTATCTGACCATCACCCCATTGATGAAAACTCCTTTTTTATATATGCGATCAATAAAGATAGTTTTAAAAAAATTACAAAATCAGAAACAAAATGAACTGTGGCCTTATATATATAAAAGACTTAAATAAACACTTGACTAGCTTTTATATTGAGTTTGTTGATTCCGAAGGTTTCTTCTCTTGTGAAGGTTTGTATCAGGTCTCTTGCTTGGCGCAATCCCTTGGTATGTTGGGGCAATACTTCTTTGCTGTTCCAATATAGACCCCAGAGAGAAACCTGGATGTATTGCTTGTGCAGCTGCTGTAAGTGATTCACTTTAATTTACTCTAACCTCCCATTTTGTTTTTGAATTAAAGCAAGTTTTAAATGGGTTAAAGAACAAAAATACCCACAAAATTTTCTCTTACGGGCACACATCTAGCATCCTAAAGTTTTTAAAGGGACAAAAATACCCACAATATTGTTTAATGGCCTAGGGGATTCTACCTCTTTTATTGGAACTTCATATATATGTATATTTGTCCCTTTAGAAGGCTTAATTAGGATGCGAAATTTTGTAGATATTTTTGTCCCTAACCCTATTCAAATTTCATATTGTTTCAGAAAAGGGAAGTACCAAACAATGTTGGATTATTTCATTCGATCGACTTGATTCTTTTTCCTCTTTGATTTTGCTTAAGTGAGCCTTTTGAGCATTATGCTTCATGTGGTACATGTATCTTTTCCCTAAAGTTTTTGAGATGATTATATACGAAGTTATAAAGCTCCACAATAAATTAAGTATATGTCTAATTAACTTGGTGTTCGAGTTCTTTCTTTGTTGCTATAATAATGCAGCATTTTCCCCATCAAACTATTCAAGTGCCTCAGTTTATACTAGATGACTACTAATCTTGTGACATTGATTTTGCAGGCTGTTGTTTTTACAATTGCAATTGTTATTATTGCAATAATGGAAGCACATCACTGAGATGACTTGTAATATAATTTTCAGAGAAGTGCCTCTGTTTCATATTATACTGAACCCGTGGGTTATATATACATATTAATGGGAGGTTGAACATGTTTCTTTAATATTGACTTATGAAAGGCATAAGATACACATGTATTACATGTGTGTTTTTATATTGTATATCCTACTCGAGACCTTCATTTTACCACACTTGTATGTCCTTGAATTGAACTGATAGTTAGTTACTAATACATTCTATCTTCTACTGCTATACTAACTCTGACATCCTTGATATAATAACTAAATAACTAATTTATGAATATTAAAAATGTTAGTTGATTTAGTTATTTATAATGAACGAATGTTGTCTTCCCTAAATATAATGTCCTTGTTAATCATGTGTATTGAAATTACTTCTTAATGAAAACTCCCTAATTAACATGTATAATATCACCATAACAATTACTTGAGAGCATTAGAAACAAAGTAGATTGATGTCTTATATTTAAAAGAACTAAATTAAATCTACAACAAGTTTGTTGTTGGGATTGCATCAAATTAAAAGTAGACTCGTTACTGGAATCTGCCCCGGAGTGTACATATATACTGTGCTGTGTTTAAAGCGGATTACCTCCTCAGATTCCTCTGGAAGGCTTGAACTCCTCTTTCCTGCTCTCATTCCGCAATAGCAACATATTAGCTCCAGTCCCAACTATAAGACTTCATTTGTGTACTATAAACAAGGTCTTATAATTAGGACCAGAGGTAATATAATATACTGGTTGCCATAATGCAGTTCTTCACAAGATTGATAAAGTTAGAAGGCAAGCCAATCTCTTCCAACACTCTCACCAGGAAACCCAGCTCATCCTGTCATATATCCCTTTTTTAGATCTATTTTAATTACTATATATAAACCTCTTTCTGCATCGCGTCTTTCCCATAATGTGAACCACCTCCTTAGCGATGGCTATGTTATCCTAGATATTACGCTCACGAATAAAGCTGGATTGAAATGGGGACATAATTTTATCCATTATTGGTTTAAGTCTTTGCACCAATAGCTTTGAGATCCCCTTTTAGAGGAAATTACATAATGAAATGGGTCGAACTCGAGCCACCTTCCACTTTAGGAACCAAAACCAACAAAGTTTTATTTAATTTTGCAAGTCACTACGGGCTTCGCCAAGGCGACCACAACGTTTCCTACATCTCCCAATTTTTTTGATAGAAGATTGCTAGGAAATCATCATCCTCTTCATAGACGAGTTTTTGGAAAATTACATTCTTTTTAACAAACCACGGAGATGGACGACAAGAATGTGCAATAAATAAAAAGGAGATGATTTAACCAATTATTAAAAGTTTCTCATTTAACCCCTGCAATTTATTCATTTAATATCTACTCCATTCACAGGGAGAAGTACTTGAGCCGCCAACCTTGGCTAAAGAGAGAGATCATCCTTAGACTCACTAAGATGGATTCCGGACATCTTACATGGCACACTCCAAGTAAAACACTGCAATAACCTTGCAAAAAGCATTAGGGTTATGAGAGATCCAAATGTAACTCCTGGACATCCTCGTCTTCCTATGCTGAATGATATGAATCTTAAATCTGGTTCTGTCAAACTCAAACGGACATCATCATCATCATGTGTCTGTTTTTTAAGGTGGCGATCTGGTTTGAACTGGTCAGGATCTTCTTCCCAGACTCTAGGGTTTCGACCTAACCTTGTTCTGCTTAGGATCACGTGACTGCCTTTGGGGATGATGAAGTGATCGGCGACCACCGTGTCGGCCATGCACAGGTAAGGAGGAATGAATGGTGCTACTGGGTGAAGACGAAAGGCTTCTCTTGCACAAGCTTTGATATAGTTGAGTTTTTGTAGGTCTGATTCTTGTACTAATCTGTGTTTTCCAACAACATCGTCTAGTTCTTGAGTTGCTCTTTCTAATAACTCAGGCTTGTTTGGCATTTCTGCTATTGCCCATTCAAGTGCGTTTGATGGATTATCTACTGTTGCATTCATCACATCCTGCACCAACAACAAGACAAAGAAAAAATTAATTCACTTAGTCACATTGATTGTACATTTGCATAGAGATGTACACCCTCAGCTGTAAAATATAAGTCACTTTTAAGTTTTAACCACCTCACTGGATTAAGGAAGATCCTTTTAGAAGGTGACTTATATTTTGAATTGAAGTGAGTATATGCGAATTAAAGACATGGATGGGGGAAAAAAAAGAAATACATGTATAAATTAATTGCTATAATAAGGACCCCACTTGGTGACTACTAATAAGGATCATCTATATCTTTTTAAAGGTGTCTTAGATAATAAAGATATAGAAAGGGAGTATATCACTCGTATTAATTAATGAGAATAAAGACTAAACAAGTTTTGTCCGCCCAATCTATATATGTTTTTTTTCCCCTTGGCAAAATGACAATTTAATATCTTACAAGAAAATTAAAGTAAAATGAAGACTTTTAATTAAATTATAAATATGAAAAATTTTTCAGTAATTCTATGTAGAAGTTGAAGTAACATGTATAAGATGTATATGTGAATTAAAGATATGGCTAGAGATGACAATTAAAGAAAATCAGGGTATAAAATTAATTGCTATAATTGTAGCTTTGATTTCTTCTGGTGTTAGCAACAGGTGGCGATCAGCATCTTTCAGAGAAATAAGAACATCAAGCAGGTCCTCTTTTTCCCATCCTTCCATTGTTGGATTCTGTCGTCAATCATGGGATCATGATATTTCTTAATTTTCTCAAGAGCATTGGTCAACCTTTTCTCGTGCCCATCAAAGTCAAACGCTCTAAAACATGGCATATAATCAGAAACACAAAAAGCATACAGAAACCATAATAGTGTGAAGATGGCCCCCACATGTTCTTCTTCCTCAAATCCAGGTCCTCCATCTTTCCCTCCTTCCCCAAAATACCTCTTATTGAATCCCTAATCACATTGCCACGATATTGCTGCGACACTAACCTCAGATTCACCGGACCTTCTTTCTTGTCGTCGTTATTGCACAGGCTATACACGTACCTGACCAGGTTGTCTGCTTCTTGAGCTCTTCTGTCATGAAGCCATCGAAGTCTCATTGGAGAAATCAGTTCAGTGCTTATCACTTTCTTCATCTTCTTCCATTGTTTCCCAAAGGGTACTAAAGTGGTCGTCAAATATCCTCCTGAGATTAGTTCGGCAGCCGTACTTAGGGGTCTTGAAGCAAAATTTGCGTCCTGCTTCTTTAAGAATTCACAAGCGATTCTAGGGCACGACACCGGCACAACGTGAACGTTACCTAAGAAAAAAATTATACTATTTCAGTTCCAGAAGCGGGTTTGGGGTGATGAGCACTGAAATCTAAACCGTGAAAATCTAATCTGATTGGTTTAGATATAACTTTTTATTTTTATTTTAAAAAAATATTTTAATGTGGGTACAAGATGTGATATAAAGATAATATCATAAATGTCCGTTTTTTCCACAAAAAAAAAATTGATGGTGCGGATTTTACCATTACGATGAACATTTGCAGCAAGCACTGAAACTAGTTCTATTGGAGAGGGAGCGGTGATACTGGCAAAACAATAGATGCTCAAGATTGAAGTTCAAAGTAATTATCAAGACGTATGCATAAAATAGCAGTGTTGAGGTCAGTCATTAATTTGTCTATCCACCTGAAAACGGGCTTGTTTGCGACCATTTCTGGAAGGCTTCCAACAAGAGTCCGTGGTTGAGGGCCAGGAGGGAGTTTGGGTGTCCCAGGTTTTTCAGTTATGTTGTGTTTGCTTGGGAATTTTAAGGTTAGGCATGAGAATCAGTTTCAGTGCTCATCTCTTTGATGAGCACCATAAGCTCATCAGATCTGAACCATCTATATCTCATTTGAACAGTCCAAATTTAAAATCTTTAATTAATTATTTTTAAATAGAACAAACTATTTTTTGAAAGAATGATAGTTAAGAGATCATCATTATTTTAGATTCTATACATATTAAAATAATTATTTTAAATAAAAAAAAATCAAATCTGAACCACCCAAATGAAATATGAACGGTTTAGATCTGATTAGTTTACGATGCTCATCAAATGGATGAGCACCGAAACTGGTTCCGTTAGGCATGATGTCAAACTAGCTAGCATGAGAAACAAAGCATACGAAAACCATCCTTGTATTGAAAGAAAAAGGTTAAAGGAAAACTCCATAGTTGGGAAAAGAAGCTTTATGGGTTCAAAGAGGAGCACACTGGAATCTAATTCTTCTCTATTCATTATACCTCTGTAGGTTCATATATATACAAATAAAATAGGAGAGGTTATGTATAGGCTTAATATAGGTTATGTATAGGCTTAATATGTGTAGTACTCCTTCTGTTGTTCCATTATTATATATTAGTTCGATTATACACAAGTTAGAAATGCAATAAATATATGATGCAATTTATCAAATTTGCCCCTCGTTTTGTTTCTAACAGTACTTCAATGCCTCTAAAAACATCGTTTTACTCTAAGGGTAAAATGGGAAATATGATATATATTAAATATTGGTGGAATTGAGAAGGGACTTGATGATCTAATATCAAACAAAATTTTCAATTTCCCCCAAAAAGAACAAATACAAGGAAGTGGAGGGAGTAAATGAGATGAAGGCAACCTCCCCAAACAAAGTGTAACTAATTGTACTCTCATTTAATTACAAGAACAATTAATGTACCACTTTGGTTCTAAGTATAAGTTGCTTGTAATATATTTAATATTTATTTTCTAATTTTATTTTTATTTAATTTTTACTGGAAAAAGAGAAAGAATAGAGATATATGAGAATAATTTGGGTGTGTATATATAGAGATTTTTAATAAGGATAAGATTAGAAAAGTTTGTTAATTTAATGCATTTCTTAGTATATGAGTATATATTATAAGTTTTTTATATTGAGGACTTGAGTACTAACTCATTTATTCATTGAGCCTGTATAATTCCTCCAATTCTTTTTATAAGCTTCAATTATTTAATAAGTTTGGTTCTTTTTATAAGTTACATATTAAATATGTCAAACATTTAATGCACTTCTTTTATTTTTACTACTCTGATCTTATTTATAGGATAAAGAGATCAGAAAATTTTTGGTTCTATTTATAGGACAGAAAGAGAAATTTTTCATATGAATATGCATATGAATATACAATCTTATCTTCTATTTATTATTTTGTTAACTTTGTTTTCATGTAGTATATTATACATTGGATAGGGATAAAATAGAAAAGTTGTTGAATTTTAAATAAGAATTAATAGAGTTTAATATTTTTATTTGTTTGTATAAAATATGTTAGAAGTAACAAACACTATTTCTTTGCCTTGCAAATAGGATTAGGGGAGCATACCTATAAAACTGAAAACCTGTGGGCATGATATAATAAATGAGATGAAGTCAATCTTGTCAAATAAAATTCACCTAATAAATCTCATGTAACTAGAGTACAACAATCAATTTAAATCACATATATTCATTGAACTTGCGCAGGTTCATGAACAGATAAAATAGGAGGCCCTATATGTAGGCCCATTAATAAATGAAAAATTGAGTCAATCTCCCCACATGTATTGTAATTAAATTTCATTTAATTGCATTAACTATAGCCCCAAATAACAATCTCAATATTGAGGTGCGCTCATAAAATCATTAAATGCATTTATTATAAATGGTTGCCCGGCCCGCATGTATTAGGACTTTGGTCATCCTGCTTTTGCTTTCAATATGAGAATGAAGTTGTTTGGGGATGTTATGAGTAAGGGAGAGAGAGTATTAATTTCAAATATAACATTTAGTAGCTTGAAGAGTTGAATTTCCTTTGTTTAAAACAAATTGGAGGATAAAATGATAGAAAACAAAGAATTTTTTTATTCGTTCTCTTCTTTAGTTTTCCCATGCATTTCTTTGGCTTGTATCCCCATTAGCACCTAACTAAGTGTGGGCCGGGGGAGCATCCTGAAGTTTAGCCTGGATTTATAGCAATAGGATCGGATAGATATAAGTGAACTCGACCTCATATCTTAATTCAGAATATTAACATTGAGTACATGGGCCATTTTAAATTATATATCTATCTTCTAGCCCAATTTTATTTAATATATGATTTTTCTCCATACCAATTAGCCAAATTCATCATGTACACTACTTGACATTTCAATAATATAATTTCCCCTTCTAGTGTGAGTCATCACCATTGATCATACAAACATGCCAAGTGTAAATTCATTATCCACATCGTAATCCATCTCACTCATATCGTATGAACCAAACCCAAAAGGTTAAACCATACTTTGAAGGAGAGAAAAAAAAAACAACACTCCAAAGATTCACTAATGATGTTTGATATGAAATGTTATTTTTCCCAATAATCAAGTTATAAGATATGTAGACATAAGCAAACTCGGCCATTTATGAATTATGAACGTCCTTGCAAAATAAATTAGTCAACATCAATGCTAAGCATATAAGCAGATAAAAATAAAAAATTGCATAACTATTCACATGACGAACACCACTACTTATTCTTGTAAATATTCCAGTTCAATTCTTGATGAAGAAGCAATTTCTAGACTTGTTCTTGTAAAGTTCATTGAGCTCAATGAGGGCACTTTTGTTTCTTGCAACCTTGACCATGATGGAGAGATTAGCCGAAGCTCTCTGATCTTCCAGAGGCACCAGAAAGCTTACGTCTTTCTTTGAGCTCTTACAAACGATAGTGATTTTCTCCATATTAGAAGCTCTGGTTATGAGGTGCTTCACAAAATCTGCCTCAAGTTGGTTTCCTGTAAATCCCATGATGGACACAAACTTGAGGGTTTGATGAACACAATGGCAAACATCACTTCTCTCCCAAAGCATCGGATAGTGCAGATCACCATTAAAGTCGAGCTTTGAACTTCTGTAAACCTATGGATATATATAATCACTGTTCTTAAGTATCGTGAAAAATTAAGAAATAATTAAACGGGCCCTTTGCCAAAATAAAATAGATAAAAATTAATGTAATGTCACTTACCGGAGTAATAATTTTCAGAGTTTCCAAATTAACACAGCATCTCAATATGAATGAAAGTGTCTTGTTGGCTCTTTTAATTTTCAAATCCAAGTCAACCATCAAGGATAATAGGGAAGCCCCAAAAACGTAGCTCGTTGGTGTTCCCTAATAAGTAACCCAAGGAACAAAAAAAAAAAAAAGAAGTCATAATATCATTGTAATAAATATTTATAGATTCAAATTAAACATGAACCAATAGATTCATCATCACAACCCCCAAGAGGTTTTCCTGAAAACAACTTACAGGAGGAATAATAGCTAAAGTCTCCAGAAACTCATGAGTTTTCCGAGCAAAATTTCCTCTGCGAATAACAAGTCCCTCGTGGGATATTGGTTTGTTGTGAGATTGAAACACCCGAAGCCTAGGAGCAATAATCACCAAGCTTGATGATTTTGGACAAGCCAAAGAAGAAAGATCTAAAACGTCGAGACTTGAAGCAGAAACAATAATCTGATATACACACAAAGCCCTAAGCTCCAAGAACTTGAGTTTCACATGGACAATCTTCATGTTCTTGAGGTTAGAACACCCCACAAGGCTAAGACTTTCCAAGTTGTAACACCTTCTAAGAATTGCATCTAGTGTCTCATCTTCCACAAAGACCATCTTCAGTTTCAAGGTTCTGAGATTTAAACAACCCCCAAAAGGTATTGAAGATTCTAGGTAGTAGTTCTCAACCTCAAGTGAAGACAAAGAGGAAAAGATCCCATAAGAACCTAACCCTAGAAAGCGTTGAATCTTTTCTCCTTTCAAGGGTTTACATTCAAGGCTTAGTTCATCGATCGTTGTCTGTCTTTCAAATAAAACAGCCAAGTTAATCTGGATGTCCTTCTGTGGAAAATGCGTGAACTTGCAGCTTTTGAGACCACCTAGGTGCTTATGCAAGAGCAAGAAGACAATTATGTTGTACCTGCGGATTCCTTCATATTTGGGAAGATTAAGGACGTAATGTAATTGAGCAGCAGGTGATGAAATTCGAAGCTGGGTTAAGGGCTTGATCATGTGCTTCACGTTGAAATCAAGATGTGGTGTGTTTTTCCACAGTGATACCCACCTCTTTGAAAGGATACTGCTTCTCACTGCCTCGTCAACTGGAAGAAGAGAGAGGATGGTCAATAGGATATCGTCAGGGAGATTACTGATAAAATCAGAATCTTTGAACTTGGCCTTCTTTTTTGATCCTAACATTTTCTTTTCTCTTCTCTTCTTTTCTTTCCTCTTCACTGTAAAATTAGGGTTGGAGAGAAAACTTATAGAGGAAGGGATTGGAGAGATGCATGTGAGGGAGAGAGGGAAGTTGGTGAGATTCCTGAGCGAGAAATAGCATAGAATGCATTCCATTATCATCCGCTCCAATTGTATGTGCCAACTTCAAACCTTTCCATTCTTACAGAACCATATTTAGAACTTTTATTTTCTTAACCATGTCGGATTGTATCGTGTACATTCATATATCTTATCATGAAACACTGCGATCCTTTGGTTCAGAAGAATTTGAAATTTTGAATACATTAGTTAAAAACATTAAGAATTAAAATCTAACTAATGGAGTACTACTTTATGGGGAGAGTTGTGGCTGTTTGTTTGGATTCATGAATTGGTGATACTGATCATCAACGACCCGTATACGTATGCGTATGTGTTTGATTGGCCTATTAGAAAAATAACTGTCAAATATCACCAATTCTCTAGTACAGTACAGTGATGATAAACTATGAACTTATGATTGCAACTTTCGGTCCTATGGAGATTCATTGGGAAGCAGGGGCGTTCACGGGGCGAGCCCATTTCAATTAATAGGGAGGGGATGGAATTTTCTTCCCGTCCAATTTTTTTTTTTTTTGTTTTTTTAAGGGAAAATTATTGTAGAGTTTCACAGAAAACATTTTACTACTAAAAGGTCCCATGAAATAACAAAACAAATCTAAAGTCCCTAAGGACCTAAGTGTGAATAATCTGAAATAATCAATTACGAATTTGCCCTTGATGACTAAAGGAAAAAAATTCACCCATTTGTTTGAATCCCACCCTCCTCTTTCGGCCCTCATCTCCTACTTCGTTGGCATCCTGCAACATGACCTCTCCACTGTTTTCACCAAGAGTCACGGTCGTCTTGGTCCTCTCATGACAATCAAGGTTTTCCTCAAGAAGCTATTCTCAAGGCTATTTCGGGTTTTTTATTTTATTGTTTTTTGTTGCAATTATTTAATTCATCAGATAGCAATTGATGCTCTGTTTTTCATGAAAATGATAGGCTTTTACTGTCATAACCCCCGTAATGTGATGCTTAAATTTACACTTTATCTATAAGGTCCACAAATATACACTTTAACCATCGTATTACAAGAGTTATGATAGTAAAAACCTGTCATTTTCATTCATTCTCATCAGAAACAGAGCATCAATTGCTATCTGATGAATTAAATAATTGCAACCAAAAACAATAAAATAAAAAAACCTGAAATGGTTTTAAGAACAACTTCTTGAGGAAGACCTTGATTGTCATGAGTGGACCAAGACGATCGTGACTCTTGGTGAGAACAGTAGAGAGGTCATGTTGCAGGATGCTGACGGAGTAGGAGATGAGGGCCAAAGGAGGAGGGTGGGATTCAAACAGATGGGTGATTTTTTTTTCTTTTTAGTCATTAAAGGCAAATTCATAATTAATCGTTTCAGATTATCCACACTTAGGTCCCTAAGGACTTCAGATTTGTTTTGTTATTTCATGGGACTTTTTAGTAGTAATTAAAATGTTTTTGTGAGACTCTATAGTAATTCTCCCTTTTTTTAACCATCGGACAATTTTTATGTCTTTTTTTATGTTGTAACAAAATTTTCTCCAGTTAAATACAGAGGCAACAAATTAACCTTGAAAATTAAGCCATAACAAAATAGAACCTCCAAAGAAAAAACAAGACGACCAGAAATTCGCCCAAATCTTTCAAAAACACTCAAGGATCTTGCAAGATCATCAAGTCGCTGCTCACATCATGAGCCTTTCGCGCGGGATAATATCAACAGAAAGCTATGGTTCCCTCTGAGATAGTGTATAATCTCTAGATCCCAACTGGACAAAACAAAAGATCGTAAATCGGCCATCTCATTTCTCAATTATCTACTGGCAGAAGATGAAGAATATTCAAAAGAATCTGTATAAATCTTAATACTACTTCTGTTCCTAATTATAAAATCTTATTTTTAGATTACAAAAAAAATCTTATAATTAGGACTGTATATAGTATTTTGAAGTTACATTGGAAACCAATCACCCAAACTCCATTATCATCTCTAATTGGGTCTCCACAAGTAACAAAATTTCTAATAGTGGGCTTTGTTCCTTTCTTCTTCTTTTTTTCCTGTCGTTCTGGGCAAAGTATAAGTATCATCTTATTAAAGGTAATATTATTTAAGACATTATCACAAATTAAATGTGAGTATTTCTTTTAGTAAAAATTTTAACTGTAATTTGTCACATTGTGATGGAATAGTTTTTTTTTATTAGACTCAATTTCCATGGACAATGGTTTTGTTCTTAGAATGATGAAAGTGGACATATCATATAACCTACCAGAAGCCCAAGGACAAAAACAACTCGGTCTGTTTGGCAAGCACCCCAAACCATGGTTTGGGGAAAATGCCAGCCAAACAGCCTCTGAAAAATATGAAACCATGGTTTGGGGGCAAACCATGGTTTTGAACCCCCAAACCATGGTTTTATCAGAAGCAACTCTAATCTGCTTCTTGGCTCGAGTTACTGAAAGCGCACGGTGGGGCCCTCAACAAATGACCAAATAGTCTCGTCTCCAATTATCAGAAGCAGTCGTCCAATGGTTCATTCCTCTCCTCAATTATCAGATGACCAAATAATTGCTCTTCCTCTCCTCTTTTGTGCTTTCTTCGTCGGTCCAGTGTTTCATTCCCCAATCATCCACGGTCTTCCTTTCCTCCTTCACAGAACGAGTCGCCGCCGCTGAAGAAGTCGCCGTCCAGCCACGGTTTGAAGGTGCCGGTGAGAGAAATCGCAGCTCCGGGGAAGAAGATCGCAGCTATTAGTTGTGAATTTCGGCGCTCAGGTTCGGTGTGAAGCATTCGGCGGTGGTCGGTGTTCCCTGGCTCAGATCCGGCGCTCAGGTAAGGTGGCTCAGATTCGACATTTTCTTCTTCTTCATGGCCTCGAAATAGTCCCTGCTCTTATCCTTTGCTACTCGATGCCTTGGGAGTTTTCATGCTCTTCTGTTAATTTCAGTGTCAATTAGCTCAATTTTCGTTTCTGTTCGCTCTATTTCTGGATATTCTTCGTTCTTTGTCTATTTCTGGACATTCTTCGTTGTTTATGCCTCATGTCTTTACTGCTGGGTCTTGCGACTTGAAGGGAATGACTCTGGGGTTTTCCTTACATTCGAGATTTCTTGCTTTAGTGTTTCCATTATGTTTCGAGTTGTAATAATCAGTAAAAACCATGGCTTTAGATGCTGAAATAAAACTTTTGTGCTGGAGCAGTACTGCAAGCCCTGTGCCTCACAGGATTCACATATAAGCTCAATTAATAATTCAGATTCTGCTATTTTGCTCAGAAACAAAGGAGAATTTGTTGGATTTTTGTCCATCATAATACATTCCCTTTAGGTTCAAAAGTTTACTATTTTTGGTGTACATGAATGTTAGGCTGGTGGATTGGACACGCTCACTCATAACAGCTTAGTAGCATATAGATCTGCAAATCAGCAGGCAGTGCAAATTCCATTTGCTCCAGTAAGACACATCCCTCCGGCGCCGGCCGTCCAAATCGCCGTCGTGGCTCAATAAGAAGCAAATCCATTTGAAGTGCAAATACCATTTGCTCCATCGAGCGACATCCCCCAAATGGCAGATATGGCTCAACCACAAGCGAACCCATTTGATCATTACACGCCCTATTATCAGTCTCATCAGCAACATGATGTGTGGATGAATCTAGCCAATCCCTTTGCTCATTGGGCGTATACTGGGAATCCTGTTTCACAACCACAGGTCATTCATGGAGCGTTTCATCAAGAAGCTAACATCAGCCGAAATTGGAAGCATCCTCCAAGGGAATAATCGGTATCGATATATATAATGCAGAAAATAGAAGCAGAGAGAAAGTAGTAATTAAAACATGCTGGAGTGAAAATAATACGCAGTAGTTCCTCCCCCCACCCCCCACCCCCCCAAAAATTGAAACTATTTTGATGTATAATGGCCATGGACCTTGATGAGAATGAACTATGTTGATGTATTGTGGATCCATAGAATGAATAATGGAATTATTCAGTGAATTGTCTCTGTTATTGGATTGTTGTGAACTTGCTGATTTGGGATTTGATTTTCTGAAGCACCAGAAACCCCGTCGTCATATGTATGAAAGTATTGATTTGGCAGGTTAAAATGATATGGTTCAAACTTTGTAAATCATTTAATTATATATTTTTATCTTTCTCTGTTATATATGAATAGATCATTTATATATTGGGCTCGGAGTTTTGTGTGCGTAAAATTTTATAAAGCACAAAACATAACAATAATATGATTATAGTACAAAATATAAATTAACAAAAAAATTTAAAAAAAATCTATGATTACATAAATTAACAATTAATTAATTAATTATATTAAACATCAAATGTTATTATACATGTAGTATGTTATTACAAAAAGTAGTTGTGAAAAAATGTTATGAAATTTCATGTTTAAAATCATTAAAGAAAATTAATATTTTTCTGTTAGCAAAAAAAATAATTCATTTTTCTATAAACATATTTAATATTATGTTATAAATATATATATACACATATTAATTATGTATTAATTATATTATCTTATATATTATTAATTATGTTAGTAAAAATTATTTCATTAACAATTTTATTTCTTCAAATCAAAATATATCATAAAATCTATCCCTTATATAATTATCATATTAACTTATACCCTTTTTGGTAATTTCCACATGTAAAAAGTGCTTCTAATAATAACTATCCAAACACTCTCACTTCTCAGAATCACTTTTTCACAGAATCTATTCTCCACAGAATCTATTCTCTACAGAATCTATTCTCCAGAAGCTATTTTCCAAACCACGGTTTGGTTTCATCCAAACACACCCTTGGTTATCTTTTTTCTTTTTTCTTTTTCCTTTTTTTCTAGGTGAGGATGAGGAGTTCTGTTTCTTAATATAAAAATTAGATAACTAATTTTATAATATTAAGATAGTTAGTTAAGTTAGTTATTTGTAATAAATAAATTTTTTTTTAAAATACCCTTATTAATTATGTGTATTGAAATAATTATTATAATCACCAGAGATTATTTAGAGAAAAATAGATAAATATTAGATTATGTCCTTAGACTTTTATATTTAAAACTAAATTGAATTTCTAATTAGCTCTTGTTAAGAACAAAAGGTAGTCCTAGACAACAATACTTCAAAAAGATAAACACACGCTACTTATTATGATTTTTTCTGACGAAATATTTTTATATTAATTCAATTTTTTTTAAAAAGAAAACTTAATATATTACCTGATTGCTGCAAATGCCTTTATATTACTTTGAAAACACAACCCATATCGGTAACTGTGTCCTAAAATTGTGAAAATTGATGTATCCACTGTTTTTTTTCCCATAGATGTACCCACCGTATTATACTATACCGTATCCGATATACATACCTCACGGTGCTTCTTAGAATTGGAATTCTTTATGCCACGTTTCAACCGGAAAAGAAAAAAGAAAAAAAAAACCTTCATATGTTTGTTCATTGTTGCTTTGTGAATTATTCAGCATATGTCTCTTTTGCCACACTTTCTTTTGTAGTCTTTTCATGTGTTCCTCTCTTGCATTTGGATTCTCTCCTAGGCTTCCTCTCCAATCCTTTTTAAATCTCAAGCAAAGTACTGTGCTTTATGAAAACAGTTTTTGAAATTTGAGCCTAAAATATACAAGTGTAGCACAAAAATGTTAAGGGAAAATGAAATTGAAAGGGCCTAATATTATAAACATTTCTCATAAAAAAAGATTATTTATAGTTAAAAACGATAATTTTAGATCTCTGAAGGGGGAAAAAAAGATCCTTAATTGAAATTAAAAATTTTAACTTTATTTTTTAAGCGCCTTACAATTTTTTTAGTACTCATCTTTCTATTGCAGTCACAACTTTCAATGAGAGAAATGACACAAGAAACTGAATGGACCCCTTTCCCCTTTTTAATGGTACCCAAACAGGTGCTCCTCCTTGGTGGTTTTTTTTTTTTTTTTTACTACTTATAATTTTAGTTGCATAAACCATTCAACACAGCTTTACGCTGGAGATCTTTGAAAAGAGATAGAGGGAGGCAAGAAAGAACTTAGGATAGGATCATGTGATCCTTGGTTATTGTAATTGTATTAATTTTAATTTAATTGCAAATTTTATTTTTCTTTTGCATTTTTTGTGGATTCCTCCTGCATTATTCTGTTCTTTAATATAAGTTACTTGTAACATATTCTCGCATATCTCTCTCTATTTACAAATTATTGTCATGTCTCTTTTTTTTTCCCAATAAAAATTAAATAAGAATAAAATTAAAAAGTAATTATTAAATATATTACAATTAGTTACATTTTCAGAGCCAAAATCAGCAAACCTTCAGAGAAACTAGTATATTATTGACAAAGAAAGAAAAGTGCTAAACTTGATTGGATAAGCTATGGGAAATTGAAATATGAACAGGCAGACGCTCGTGATAAAACTCAGTTGAGTACATATTTATACCTATAGCATATGGTAACAACTAAACGCTTAAGCTTGCACTTGTTTGTGATCCCACCTTCTATGCATAAATGCAGTTACCATAACCTGCAATTCCAAGATAACAATGAAAGGCATTAAAATCCCATTTCACAGATATATCCATCCTCCATAAAATCAAGCTAAAGAGATATAAACAGAGTGATGAAACCCAGGCAGGCCTCACCACCCTTGCAATCACTCTCAACAAAATACCCATTGAAACCTAAATGGATCTGGATTCTCCCAACATAAATAGTCATTTAAAGGGATAATGTTGCAATGTATATACATACATACAGAAAGAATTTATATCCAAATCTGAGGAAATGTGTAGGAGCATATAACTTACTTGGATCAGTGATGACCATGAGGCCAGAGCCTCTGAAGTCACAATTCCAGTGGTTTCTTCCCCTGGACTGAAAGTAGAGGTTCATGGCTATGGAGGCACGGTTGATGAGAGTATCAGGTGTGGAACAGGGACACCCTTTTTGCATAATCCGGCAATCAACTTGAGAGCAGGCATAATTGATATTCGCAAGAAGAGTAGCTTGGTCTGATGAAGGCCTTGCCACGCACCAAGTTCTCTGTTATTCCATCATACACACAACACAATCCTCAGCATTACTTACAATAGCATCCTGACTTGGAAAATAGACCCACTTCATCCGGAATTGTGATGAGATCAAGTATCTTTTCTCAACAGAATCCAGCTCTAATGGAAGGAATCGGAAGAAGGACAGAAGAAGGACCTTCTCCCCAACTCAGTTCACATGATCTTTCACAATTCATGTTACGAGATCCAAGATAATTTTTTCTTTTTTAAAAAAAAAATTGTTTCAATTTTCAGGCAACTTTGTATTTTAATTACAATTAGTCAATTACTTACCAGTCCATTGGCATTGGATGTCATCAGATTCCCCCCTGCAAGTGTGAAAAGAAAAATGACAAATGAGATCAGTCCATGGAAATGTAATAAGACAAGATGAATTCCCAGAATGATTTTAGGACCACTGTAAGGAGCGAAAAAGGAAAAGATCAGTTCTTCGCTTTTTATGGGAAGTCATGATATAATTAAGATGATACAACTCGATGCGATTTCACATATAAACGCAGAATTCGGGAAAAGAATTTCAATTTTGGGATTTAGAATCTGTGAGAATTATGAGATGCCAGCCAGCGTTAGATCCGACAACAAACACTAAATTGAAATCATTTTTGAGCAATGAAGCTCCTCAATTGAAGCAACCTAAACATGTTTTTAAGAAAATGGACTGGCAAAACTAAAGTCAAAAGGGCGAAATTCTGAAGAAAAGTGATCCAATTATTACAACAAACGCATCACAGACTCACAATACACGAACTGATTTCGAAGCCAAGTGGAAAAAAGTAAAGGTACATTGAAAGGCATAAAGGAGTTAACAAAAAGAGTCGAACCTGAGGTGAGAAACAAAAGCAGAATGTAAAAGAGAACGCCGACTTTAGCCATGGTTGAGCTGAATCGACGCAAGTACTGATACTGATGAGTGTTTGATGATTAAAGAGGAGAATGATGAAGAGAGAGAAGAAGTGAGCTAGAGGGGTTGATTGGGGAAAGAGAGAGAGATGGGGAGGATTATAAAGGAATGGAGGAGGAGCTGAAGTTGAAGGGGTCAACATAACGGCTACAATAACAGTAAAAGGAAAACAGAGACGTTGGGGAGGTACGGGATCTCGGGGAAGAAGAAGCAATAAACAAAACGTTCCTGTGAAAAATGGGCCCACGGGAGGAGGCGCGCACGTGATGTGACGTGGGGATCAGTGACGGCGTCGTTTTGCTCCTCTCTTACCCGGTTTCGACTTTTGGTGGTCATCTTGGGCCTTATAATGGGCTTCTGGTGGGTTAAATCAAGACGTGAACCTTTAATAAGAAAGGTGTCTACATTTAGTACTCGACAGTGTCTTAAATAGGATTGTCTTTAATAAGAGAATACTTATGTTTTAGGAAAAAAGTTTCATCCTTCTATTTTATAAAAAAAAAAAAAAATTCATCATTCTAAGCACAAAGCCCACATAACTTGTGAATAACTAATTTTATCATACTCCTCTTATAAAGACTAACTTTGTAGTGAAATTTACACTATAAAGTTAGTCTTGTATTTAGGATCGGAATATCAATATCATCAGTCATTATTTATTCAATATATAAATAAAATACCAATGAGGTTAGGTCTAACAAAAGAACTATCCATAAATCAAGTTTCAAATCCTTATATTTGGGCATTTAGCATTTAGTTCCTGACAATGGATGGAAAGTGCAAGTCAGAAGCTATTTGCTGAAGCATACTCTTTGACAATGGAAACTGAGTAGTCCTCTTAGCATATTTTACAACCTGTCCATCCACGACCAGCAGTGCGGTGCCATGTTAGTCTACACATTCTGACTTTGCACCTTCATGGACCCCTTCTTGCACTTCATCTTCAACCTTAAGACCCACCTTGCTTTCCCCATTGAGTTGACCTACTAGTGGACATGAGTTCGAGAAGATCGATTTCATGCCTTGATCAGTCACCGTCGTCTTACACGTTGTTCTGATTGGTCACCCGCTCTTGTCGCTGAAAAGTAAAATCCTGATTGCAAATTTCAACGTCTACTTGTTTCATATGAGTATGCCCTGAATTTTCTTACAATCAGAGCAAGCTCTCACTTACCACCCCAATAATAATATTCCTTCATTGTTATCTTGACACAGTCAACGATAGAAACTGTAAATCAGGTATTATTCCTAAACCATCTGATGATCAATCTAGAGGGGGAGAAATTGATTTTCCAGAGAGTTGGTTTGCCTTTAATGGGAATAATAGAAGTTGTGATTCTACTGATATGGCTAAAGGTTCCGGTGGCTGTCCTAAATCAGCCACCCAAGGGCCATGAGTATACTCGCTTGGAACTACCAAGGGCTGGGGGTACCTTTGGCAGTTAAAAGCCTCAAAGAAGAGGTAAAGAAAAATAAACCTCAGATAGTTTTCTTAATGGAAACTAAGAAAAAAGAAAAATATTTGGAGCCTATTAGAAGAGAATGTCACTTTGATGAAAATTGGTATGTCCCCCCCATTGGTAAATCTGGAGGGCTGGCCCTCTGGTGGATTGACTCAGTTGTAATTAACATTTTGAGTAGTTCTAAAAATATAATCCATACTTCTATCTGCTCTACTAAGTGTGATTTACCGAAGCATGTTTCTTTTATTTATAGGCCACCAAAAGAATGTGACCGGCTAAGAGTATGGGACAAGGTGCGTAATATAGCAGGAGGTATTACAAACTCTTGGCTCTACTTAGGCGACTTCAATGATCTTCTATCTCAACAGGAGAAACAAGGAGGTAACCTACACACTATCAGAAGAGTGCTTAATTTTCAACAATTTGTCTCTGACTATGAGCTAATGGGTATTGAAGCTAAAGGTGCAAGATTCACTTGGTGTAATCAAAGAATTGGCGGTAACCATGTTAAAGAAAGATTAGATCGTGCTCTCTGTAATGGTGAGTTTAAAGAAGCTTTTCCAAAAGCCCTTGCTTTTCACCTAGAACCTGTTGCCTCTAATCATCATATGCTTCTAGTGGTTCTTTGATATGTAG
Source organism: Neltuma alba (assembly GCF_004799145.2). NCBI lineage: Eukaryota > Viridiplantae > Streptophyta > Magnoliopsida > Fabales > Fabaceae > Neltuma > Neltuma alba. The sequence goes on along the minus strand of NW_021632664.1, from coordinate 47,439 downwards.
ATATTAGGACTCCAAAAGCCTTCGAATTTGAGGCTGTCTGGGCTTCTCATCCAGAGTTCGTGGATATAATAAAAGATTGTTGGCAGATAGAAGATGTTGAGGGATCTAATGGGGTGGTATCTTTTATTAACTGTCTTAACAGTTGCAGAGTTAAACTTATTAAATGGAGCAAAGAGAAGTTTCCAAACAATAGGAAACTTATTGCCAATTTGATAGCAAAAATTGAAGATCTAAAGGCTGAAGTTTATACAGCTGAATCAAAGTGTAATATTGAGCGTTTGACCTCTGAGTTAGAATCAGTGTGGCAAAGGGAAGAAGTTTATTGGTGGCAAAGAAGTAGATCTAATTGGCTGTAAGCTGGTGATTCAAACACTAAATTCTTCCATAGAACTACTGTGGTTCGAAGGCAACAGAATTTAATTGTTAAGCTGAAAGACAATCTGGATAACTGGATTGAGAAAGAAGATGAAATAGAGAGTTTAATTGCAGATTTCTACTCTTCTCTCTTTACCAGCAGCCCCCAAGGCCACTTTGATACAGTCATCTATTACATTCAACCAAGAATCTCAGATTTCCAGAATCAATTGCTAACTCAGCCTATCTCAAAAATAGAGGTGAAAGAGGCTACTTTCCAGCTTGGAGCTTTTAAGGCACCGGGCCCTGATGGATTCAATGGTCACTTTTACCATGTTTTCTGGAATGAGGTTAGAGTTTCTCTTCTCAAAATGGCTAGAAGTTTCTTTAAAAATGGTGATTTTGTGGGTCCTTTAAATGAAACAAACTTGATCTTAATACCCAAAGTTGATGTTCCTAAAATGGTCTCTCAATTTAGACCAATTAGCTTATGTAATTTTGCTTATAAAATCATTGCTAAAGTTCTGGCTAATAGACTGAGAGTGGTTTTGGATAGTTGTATTTCTGAGCACCAAAGGGCTTTTGTCCCTAATAGACTTATCCAAGATAATAGTATAATTGTCCATGAAGCATTCTATTATCTGAAAAATAAGAATTTCGGAGATAAATTTGAATTGGCTTTGAAGATGGACATGAATAAAGCCTATGATAGGTTGGAATGGAATTTTATTGAAGAGGTTATGCTAAAGAGGAATTTCTACTCTAAATGGGTTAACTGGATCATGAATTGTGTTCGTAGTGTAAAGTTTAATATCCAAATGTCAGGGAGAAAGATTGCTTCTGTTATTCCTCAGAGGGGTCTTAGACAGGGAGATCCTCTCTCTCCTTATCTGTTCATTTTGGCTTCTAAAGCTCTTTTCTCTATGATATCCTTCCATTCTAGCCATGGCAACTTATCTGGAATCAACATTACTAAAGGTGGCCCGATGATCACTCATAGTTTGTTTGCTGATGATACTATCATCTTTCTAAAGGCTAACTTAGATAATTGTAGCCTATTTATGAAATTGTTGCAGGATTATTGTAATGTTTCGGGACAGAGGGTGAATTATGATAAATCTAGCCTTTTCTTCTCAAAGAACACTCCGAATGAAGTGAGGACTAATATTGTGGAATGTTTGAATATTGCTGAGGTGGACAACCCAGGTAAATACCTAGGTTTACCTATCCTTTGGGGTAAATCTAAAAATGCTGCTTTAGCCTATGTCTGTGAGAGGATGGGTAGGAAAGTGCAAGGATGGAGGAAGAAATGCTTATCTTTTGCTGGCCATGGTAATAAGTGCTATTCCTATACCCAATGTCCTGTTTCAAATTTCCAAAAAAATCTTGTAATGCTTTGGATAGTTTGGTGTCTAATTTCTTTTGGGGTGATGTGGACGGTACTGGTAGAATCCACTGGACATCCTGGAAAGCTTTAACCAAATCTAAAAAGGAAGGAGGATTGGGCTTTAAAGACTTTATGGGTTTCAATAATGCTTTACTTGCCAAAACTGCATGGCGTATTTTGCATAATCCTGACAGTCTCTGGGTTAGATTACTGAAGAGCATTTATTTTCCCAACTCCTCATTCATGAAAGCAATGAAAGGATCCAAGGCCTCATGGGTCTGGGATAGTATTCTTGTAGGGTGTGAATTCTTAAAAGAAAATCTGTGTTGGCAGGTTGGTACTAGGCATTATATTGATGTTTGGAAAGACCCTTGGATTCCTGGTATGAAAAAATTTAAAATGCCACTGGATAATGCTCCTTCTATCAATGAAGATATGGTGGTTGCTCAGCTGATTCAAGATAGACAATGGAATCTTCATGCTATCTCCAATCTAGTGGAAGAATCTGTTCTTAAATGTATTCGTGAGATTCCCCTATCTAGTACCCCTCGAGATGATTCTTTATTATGGGCCCCTGCTAAGAATGGAATTTACAATGTCAGGGCTGGTTACAAATTGAGCCATGCTGCTACTAATGGCAGAATTATGGCTACTCGAGCTTCTGTCTCCAGGAAAGTAGAGCCAAGTATATGGTCAGCTGTATGGAAACTGAAAGTCATTCCAAAAATCAGAAGCTTTATCTGGAGAATCCTTAATAATGCTTTGGCCTCTAAGGATGCTTTATTCAAACGGAAATGTGCCACAAACCCAGTCTGTCCAGTTTGTGGAGATGATACTGAGACTTTAGAACACTTTTTTCTGCTTTGTGAATGGGTTAAAGTTGCTTGGCTTGGTAGTGTTATGGGCCTCAATATTTCCCCTCTGAACATCCAGAATATCTCTTTCTGGCTTGAGCAGTTTCTATTGATGATCGATACTGAGTTAGACTATGGTAAAGCATATATAAGCACTATGCTGTGGTCTATTTGGAAATTACGTTGTAAATGGATTTTTGAACAGGTTCTCCCAAAACCAGAAGAAACCATCGAGATGACTAATCGAACTATGCAAGAATACTGGAATGCAAACTCCCTGCTCCCTAAAGTACCTAGCTATGTGATGCCCAAAGCTTCCTTTAAGTGGAGGAAACCACAAGCTAACTCATTCAAGATAAATTGTGATGATGCTTTTAATAATTCTAATGGAAGAGCTGGTATAGGAGTTGTTTGTAGAAATTCTGAGGGGTTATTCATTAAAGGCTGGGCTGAGAAAGTAAGTGCTCAATCGGCATTCCAAGTAGAACTCTTAGCTGCTCTAAAGGTTGTCTCTCTAGCAACTCAATGGCAACACTTCCCGGTGATTATTGAAATGGATTGTAAGGATCTTTTCTCTGCTATTACTCAAAAATATTTGCTTCTTTGTCCGTGGCTACTCCAAGGCTTGCTTGCTAAGTTGTTTGCAATGGTGAATGATCGAAGTTCTATTTGCTTCTCTCTCATTCCTCGTGAGGGAAATGCTGCTGCCGATTTCCTGGCTGCTATAGCTTCAAAGGAGTTGGGACCTAACAGTCTAATCTTGGTATCTCCACCTCCTCTAGCTGATATCATTTTTCATGAAGCCACTGTTGCTAATGAATTCAGTTTTGACCAGCACGTTGAAGAGAATGACAGGGAAGGGACCAGTTGATTTGCTTTTGACCTGTTAGCTTGTCATTTGGTTTCTTTTCCCTTTATCTTTTGTAGTGAACTATTTCTCCTGGCTCGTTTCAGTTAATGTGATTCCTTTGCTGGTAAAAAAAAAAAGTCAACGATAGAAACTAGAAGAGATTATACTTAGAAGAAGCAAAATTATACACATATATATTATGTGTGTATTTGTATTTATCACCTCTGTATTGCTTGCATAAACATATATAATATTTTAATTGATTTGGCACCTAGATCATTTTAAGGTAAACGTCAAAATTTATATCCCTGATCCTCTACATTTATGCCTTTGTGTACGTACATACGCACAAGAATTTGATTGTGAATGAGGTCTATACATTTTATCATAACACCTTTAGTTATATTTAAATACACAATATATATATACATTCATTCTTATTTAAATACACCTTTAGGTATATACATTCATTCATGAATGTTAATTAATTAGTTAGGATATTAATTGGATAAAAAACTTTGGTGGTTCTAACTTTTTAGTCATTGAGCAAATAATAACTGGAGTCACACACACACACACACACACATATACATATATATGCAGTAAGTGACTGAATGGACCATTTGAATGAGGGTACGTGAACATCAAAGGTGAATTTGAATTGAGTTTTCACACAATTAAGTATGCTATATAACAAGAGGAAAAATTGATCTGCAAGTTTTTATAATTTTATCCGGGTTATAATCACGCCTCTATCATTTTTTTCTTTCTTTATATCATGTATTGTTAATTTCATTTGACTTTAATTTTAATCTGGCCTCTATAGTAAAAATCAGGTGAAGCAATAAGAATATGACACAAAAAGAAGTACGAAAACCTGATTAAAATCCTATAGAACTATGTGGACTTGCAGATTGACTCTCTTTTAAGAAAAATCTCTCTCTCTCTCTCTCTCTCTCTCACACACACACACATACCGGTGACGAAGATTAATGAACATCTTAATGTCTGAAATTGAATCCAAATCTATATAAACCAACTACCTGCTAAATTAATCTCACCAAAATGGCCCCATCTGCTAAACTTAATTATATTCTCCCTTTCAGAATCTTCATCCTTTCAAGTTCTTTCACAATATTCCTCGCCAAGGCAACAAAACTTGGTTTCACAGTCGACCTCATGCACCGTGATTCCCCACTATCTCCATTGTTCGATAAATCCACAACACCATGCCGGAAAATTCACAATGCTCTGCGTCGATCTGCCCAGAGCCTGAGCTACTTCTTCCCCAACAACAACAGTAATATTACTGATGCAGAAACAAACGAAGAAGATGATCCTGAATCTGACAGTGCTGTATTTTGAATAGAATACTTAACGACGTATTCATTGGGAACCCCAGAATTCGAAACTCGTGGGTTTGTTGATTCAGGCAGTGACCTTGTTTGGTTACAGTGTTTGCCATGTGAATCTTGTTACCCACAAGACATTGATAACTTTGATCCATTAAATTCATCTTCTCATGTAAACGTTAGATGTCCTTCCCAACGATGAGAATCTGCGGTACTTTCGGTGTCCAATATCACTTGTGACTCTGATTTTTGCAAATACAAACAAACATATATCGTGATCGGATTTCAGTTTCGATGGGAAGCATTGGTTATAATACACTCACACTCGGGTCTTACAGTGGTGGGAAAGTGAGATTTCCGAGGTTTATGTTTGGATGTGGGTATAACAATAAGGGGAGATTTTCTCGTCAGACTTCTGGCATCGTTGGACTTGGAAGAGGTCTATTACCATTAGTCTCACAGCTCAATTCTTCCATTGAAAGCCGATTCTCGCACTGTTTAGTTCCTTCGCATGAGGCTTATTCTGGCAAACTGAGATTTAGTTAGAAGGCTGTGGCTTCTGGAAATGAAGTTGTTTCTACCCCTTTGCTACCGGGATTTCCCCCAAATCTCGATTACCTTACGTTGGAAGCAATGAGTGTGGGAGACAAAAGAATAGGGTTGACAACAGATGATGATTTAATTCAACATTGAAAAAAATTAACACATAGCTACTTATAATTTTACCTGACTTTTAACCAAAATTTTAAAGTTTGTTTTCCTTCTCTTACTGACTTTTTATGGTTTCTTCAAAGGTATCAGTCCCTTTGTTTATTATATGTTAATTATGGCTGATGTGGATATTGATTAAAGGACATGTAAGTTGCCACAAAATACAAAATAAAAAAGAGATTTTTTAACCCATTGTACCATAAGTTTAGAAGTCAAAGGGTTGTTACTCTCACTAAAAGGAAGGTACTCGATTCCTGAGATGGTCGCAGCACTTTGAAAGACATATCCACAACCAGACAAAGCATATAATTTCGAGCTAATTCCAATGTGGTTAATGCTCTACCGCAGCCAATGACCCAAATGGGTAGTGTGTGATCGACAGGTGACTGCGTTGTGTGTGATTGGCTAGTTTTCCTGCCCTTAGCTTATGACTGAGCCCAGTCTCTTGCCTAAAATTTTATCACCAAAAAAGAGATTTTTAAAAAAAAATAAAATGATGGAAAAATTATTTATTATCCACAGAATAAGAAATTTATTATGCCCATAATCATATCATTGCACTGTTACATAATCTTTAATTTAGTTATTTGTGATTTTATATAGAAATATGTGACAATTAATCCAGTCGTATGTTGAGAGTCACCTCATTAACTACAAATGTGTTTCTCTTACAAAGGAACAAATCAGATAAAACTACAAGAACTGATCTACAGATTACTTTCCCTTAATATTATTCTTAGGTTTAATAATTTGATAGTGTAGTTTTCCTTGCTGCAGGTTTAGTACTTTAATTTCAAGCTCAGTTCTTTACAACATTAATGTTCATACTAACTACTATATTTTGCTATATGTATATATGGAGTGAAGCAAGGGAATATATTCATAGATTCAGCTGGAACAACAATGACTTTCTTGCCACTAGATTTGTACGTTGAACTGGAAGCAGAGGTCAAGTGTTGGGCTTGAGATTAAACCGGGCTCAGGACCCGTCCGGTTTTCTAGAGATGTGCTATGAAGCTAACCGGGTTGAGGATGTCGGAGCTCCGGCCATTACGGTCCATTTTAGAGATGCAGATCTGAAGTTAGAGGCGCCAAGCACGTTCGCAATGACCTTCACCAGAGTCTTGCGTCCTTCAAACCAGCAGATTGTACCAAGCTGATCTGATATCCATATCATAAGGACTTGATTTATCAATAATTACTTATCCTTCTTTATGCCTATTTAGTACTCATTATAATAACCAGCTCGCTCATTGTTGTAATAAAATCTAGACAATTCAAAATCTAATTTGTAAAGTTCAAATTTAAAATTTTTCATATGTGGTTTTTCAATAATAATTTTTTTTGAAAGAAATATGAGTTATAAGATTATTCTTATTTTAAATTCTGCATACCTTAAAATAAAAATTGTTTATTACAAAAATAAATTGAATTCGGTCATTCAAAATTAATATAAATAGTTTAGGTTAAGATGAGCATTTTACACTCATCTTTTGTTCTTTTTAAAAAGGGATAATTAATCCGCAACTTTTTATAGTTTTAACTAATTTTGAATCAGGTCCTCATAGTTTTTTTTCTTTTCATTAGATCCTTATACTTTCACATGTTTTTAATTAGGTCCTTGTATTTATTTTTCTTTTTATCAAGTTCTTATGGTTCACTTTATTTTTAATTAAGTCCCTGAATTTTTTATTCTTTATTTTATAAATTCTAATAGTACTATTATATAAACATAAAATAGTATATATTATTTAATATTAGTTTATAAACAATAATATTCTAAAGATATTGAATTATTATAATGATTTTAATTTTTTCAGCAAAAAATTAATTGTTCTAAAAAATTTTCCTGAATTAATTAATTCTATTACTTTTTATTACATAATTATTAATTTAATTTAATTATTAATATTTTATATTTCAGTATTAATCTATTTAATTAAGCTTATATTTAATTAATAAATAAAAATTAAAACTACATGGACCTGATTAAAAATTTAGTGAAATTATAAGGACTTAATTAAAAGAAAAATAAATACAAGGACCTAATTAAAAAAAGGTAAAAGTATAAGGACTTGATAAAAAGAAAAAAAACTATAGGGACCTGATTCAAAATTTCTTAAAACTATAAGGACTTGCGGATTAATTAATCCTTTTAAAAAAATGATTTTTTTTTTCATTTAACCACTAATTGAAAATTTTGAATCAGGATCCTTGAAATCGTATTTGGATGATATATAGCAGCATTTCATTACAGCAATGAACACTATCAGTGCCATAAGCATCGAAAACTGTATCTTCAGTCTTAATTTGAATTTATTCCATAGTTTCTATATAAAACAAAACACCTTGGGGATGTATATATAATAAATTATCCTCCCCTCTCAACTATCTCCAAAAGTCACCACAATGGCCTTATCATCCAAACCCTATACTCTCTCTTTCACAATCTGTATCATCTTCTTTATATTTTACGCCAAGGCAACCAAACTTGGTTTCACAGTGGACCTCATTCACCGTGATTCCCCACTTTCTCCTTTGTTCGATAACTCCACAACACGATTCCAGAAAATTCACAACGCTTTACGTCGATCCACCAAGCGTTTGAATCATTTCTTCCCCGGTAATAACAATAATCCTACTGCAGAAACCAACCAAGAAGACGATCCTCTATCTGAACTTACTACCAGTGAAGGTGAATACTTAATGGCATATTCACTAGGAAACCCAGAATTTCAAACTCGGGCTTTCATTGACACAGGCAGTGATCTTCTCTGGTTACAGTGTTTTCCCTGTAAATCTTGTTACCCACAGAACACTCCTAAATTGGAACCCTTACTTTCTTCCACTCATATAAACGTGGATTGCAATTCACAAAGATGCAAATCTGCCGGCGAATCAGTGACCAGACGTTCCTGTGATGGCTCTAATATGTGCCAATATGAACAAATATATGGAGGTGGGTCTTTTTCAGCGGGAAGTATCAGATCTGACACACTCACACTTGGATCTTCAAGTGGTGGGAAAGTGAAGTTTCCTAGGTTCATATTTGGATGTGGGCATAATAATAGTAAGTTTTCTCGTGGGACTTCTGGTGTTGTTGGTCTTGGAAGAGGTCCGTTATCGTTAGCCTCACAGTTAAGTAATTCCATTGAAGGAAGATTCTCGTACTGTTTGGTTCCTTCGTTTGAGGCTTCTCCTGGTAAACTGAAATTTGGTGAGAATGCTGTCGTTTCTGGATCTGATGTTGTCTCTACTCCTATGGTCTCAAAATCGCCACCAAATTACTATTACCTCACGTTGGAAGCAATGAGTGTGGGAAACAAGAGAATAGGGTTGACACCAGGTAATGATTTAATTTAATATTCTTGCGTTTTGTCTAATGCTAATTTTCATCTTGAATGGGCAAAATTGCATTTGTCCAACTTTAGATTTTACATAAGGATTCATTTTGGTCCTTTTAATTTTAGGAAGTGTTTTTTCTTTCAGATCTTTAATCTTAATATGTTTAGTTTCATTTTATTGACATTAAAATTTCACATCAAGTTTTATTTTAATCTTTTAAATTTAAAAAGTGTATTTTCAATCTATGAATTGTAACGTCATTAATTTTATTTGATAAAAATGTCAATTTAGTATATTCAAATGGTGATTCTATAAATAAATGTTGACAAATCATGCTCTAAATTAATTCTTTAATTAATATAATCATTTTTATATATTAAAATTTAAATTTTTTTAAAGAATAAGATATCTTATTATAAAAATGATTATATTAAAAAATTAAAATTTAGATCATTCTTTATCAACATTCAATTCTAGAGAAACCATTTTCAAGTTGTTGTGTTGGCAATTTTTTAGATACTTGGATGAGACTAATGGTACTAAATTATAGGACTAAAAATACATTTTATATACTTAAGGGCTAAATTAAAACTTGTCATAAACTTGGGGAATAAAAAGTATATTATTTTGGAAAATTTTCAATTGTTGACATATTAATATATATAAATGCTAGCAAATCAAATTTAATTTTTTAAAATAACAATGACAACTTTGGCGAGAAAATCATTCTTTGAGACTAATAGCATTAAGGTCAGAGAATTTAAAAGATACTCTATAAAATTTAAGAATCAAACTGAAATATTGTATAAACCTTTTTTTTGAGCTGAGAAATATTGTATAAAGCTAAAAGATGAAATGTAGACTTTTGTCAGTTTAATGCGCTAAATCACTAATGTTTATACCTTGTTGATATATTATACGATGCAGTGGTGGAGGGCAATGTAATCATAGATTCTGGGACAACATTGACATTCTTGCCACAATATTTCTACAACAAATTGGAAGCAGAGGTTTCAGCAGTGATGGACCGAACAGCAAAGCGTGTTAAGGACCCATTTGGTAAGTTAAAGCTTTGTTATGAGACACGAGGGGCTGAGGACATTGGAGCTCCCGCCATTACTGTTCATTTCAAGGGTGCAGATGTGAAGTTATTTGAACTCAACACATTCATTTTGGTGGAAGAGGAAGTGGAATGCTTTGCTTTCATGGGTGCTTCTTCCGGACCATTTGTTTTTGGGAACTTGGCTCAGTTGAATTGGTTGGTGGGTTATGATCTTGAGGAGGCTCTTGTTTCCTTCAAGCCTGCAGATTGTACCAAGCTCTAATTAAGGATTAGTTATATTATATATTTACACTTTGAATAAAGGTTTAATATAATCTTAGGGTCATTAAGAAATGATGAATATGAGAGGAAACCAATTTCGATGTTCATCATAGGGATATAAACACTATGAAACGATGAATATGAGAGGACACCAATTTAGATGTTCATTATAGTGATATAAACACTGCGATGCTCATTATTGTGGTAAGGTGTGCGCAGTTCTAAATATAGTTGCAATTGTTTATATTTAACATTTTTCATCCAATAGTTCATAAATAGATATTTTTTTTAAAAAAATTGACAGTTAAGAAATAATTTTTACTTCAAATTCTGGACATATTAAAATATTAAAAATATAAAAATATAATTATGTTAAATTTGGATCATCTAATTTTGTTATGAATTGTCTAGATTTGATGATCATCATGATGAGCACCCAAATTAAATCCTGGAAAAGAACTAGTCTTGGCTGATTCTAAATCTGCGACTCAAGAACAGCTCAAGTTTTCTTTGTTTTTTTTTTTTTTTTGTGAGAAGCAGAGTCAAGCATTCATTTTTAGGAGGATGACAAAAAAAAAAAGAACTTAGAAATTGCATAATCCCAAATGAGAAATTTCTACAAAAATATGTTATTATTTCTAAGCCACGTGGTGTTAAAACCAAAATCTTACAAAAATTTGTTGTTATTTTTCAGTGAATTTTTATCGAAATTTATTAAAATATACTTAATTTAAGAATTAGTAATTTTCAGGTTTCTTTTTGGTCATTTTCCTTTCGTTTTTCCCTGATAAAAAGTTTTTTTTTTTTGGTGACAACCATCAGCTAGATGATACTGCCAATACTAATTCAGATCTAATCACTACAACAAGAAGTTTTATTTTTCAAAATAAGGTGAACTATACGAATCACGCAATGTTGGTGTATTTTATTTAGGTTATATTCAATTATTTTTCCCTAATTTTTTCTTGACATCACGCCCAGCGATTATTAGCCAATTAATAATTATACGCACAACTAATGAAATTAAATCATGCACCAAGTGTTGCCGAAAACTATGCAGAAGCTCTCGCCTTAAATTTTCAAAGTCCAAATCCTTGCATTATTATTGCAGGCCAAAAAAAAAAATCCTCGCATTATTATTACAGGCCGAAAACAAATATATCGTCATTATTTCATAATTAAGTTCTTTCATAATTATTTATTCCATTTGGTCAAATGTTTAATTTAAAGAAAAGATTGCAAGGTGTTTTTCATTCATCCTATGCTAACAAGGACCAGATTTCAAACTGCAGTACACATGCGTGAATGTAAGTTACGTTCATGAAAAGAAGTTTATAAGGCAGTAAGGCACCAATGGGGTCGGGTCTAACAGGAAGAACTAGTTACTTAAAACTTAGCAAACCAAGATGTTTCCATTAAGTAAAATATCTACATTTAATACTAGATACTCTTCTAATTCTAAATATAAGACCTATTTTATAGTGTAATTTATATTACAAAATAGGTCTTGAGGACCGGAAGAGTAGTACATTTAACATGCTAACAAAATTACAAAAATAATGCACCATATTCCAGCTATAGACATTCATTACAATGATGTTATATTTGAAATTATTTGATATAATTGGAAACAACTATTCTAACGTGATTTTATTCTATATATCCGTCGATAAGGTCCGAATCCTTAATTTTTCTTAGGGAAAATCAAGTTGCAACGCGAATTTTGGTTATTCCACTCCATTGAATATTTGATTACTTGCATATGTTTGATAAAAGCAGTAATAAAAATATTTAATTTTAATTTATTTAATACAAATATACTCATACTTCATTCTATTCTTATCAATCACTTGAACTAATCTCGAATGGTACATTGGCATTTCTGAACAGACAACGGACCCTGAGCTTAAATTCACTTCCTTTTTATTGATCTCTCTGGTTCGTTTTCGCTTCTTAATTATGGCAAGTTTAGTTATACAGCTCGAGCCATGCGTAGTGTTGGTTTCATGCGTGTTCTATATTAATCTGGACAAGTAATTAATGCCTTGAGAACAGACCATCCTTAAATATATGGATAATATATTTCAAATAATTATAAATTCTTTTATCCATATATTCCCACCCTATTCAGTGCTGCCTATAATTGCGTGGGCTTTTAGTGGACAAGATTAGGTAGTGGTTTTGCAACCTGTTCATCTTTCGGGCTGAGTATCAAGAAAGAGTCTTGTCATGTCTAGCCCTGCCAAAAATCAATCTATACCTCAAAGATTTTGGAATCTATCTGCAATTAAACATCATTCATCCGGATCTCATATAGTATTAAAATGTTCTAAAGGTAACATTAGTGAACTAGTGTATCAGTCTCCTGACCGGTCTAGTCAAGGGTTTTGGGCAAACCAATCAAGTTGGATTTTATATATATATATATTATTGTATATTTTAATTATATTATCTTAAACCAAAAGGCCTTGAATTTACATTGTATATTATATGTGTATGATTGACAACTATATATATATATGGATATTATCCTTCTCCCATTATAGTATCCACCTCTCGCAAAACAAATGGCATCATCTTCTTTATTCTATCTTCTCTCTGCTTCCACAATCTTTATCATCATTTACACTTTTATCACATCCCTCATTACTGATGCAACCAACCTAGCAGGTTTATCTCTTGAAATCATACACAGATTCTCCAAATTCTCCACTCTACGATAAATCCACAACACCTTATCAGAAATCACTCAATGCTCTTCGTCGATCTATGAAGCAAGCGACTCATTTCTTCCCAGAAATTAAATCTTGCTTGATGATCCTGAAGCCGAAATAATCCCTCAGCTTGGTGATTACATCATGGCCTATTCCTTAGGAACTAGCCCTTCTTTTAGTGCTGCTGGTACCCTTGACACAGTCAGTGACCTTATTTGGTTAAAATGTGATTCTTTTTTATGAATGTTTCGATCCATTATATGTCCCTTCGTTCAAATCCTACAACTCCAAAACTCACGAAACCTATTTTTGTGCTTCTGAACAGTGTAAATCTGCAACTTCTGTCAGAACCACTTGGGATTTTTTTTCCAACAGCAAAATTAAGGCAGAATATTTAGATGGCTCGGGCGAATGGTTTTATAGCACAAGACACGTTGGTCCTTGGTTCTGTAAGTGGTAACAAAGTGGCATTTCCTAGGATTTTGGTTGGTTGTGCTCATGAAACTTTTGGTCGGTTTCCTTCTGATAGTTCTGGCATTATTGGACTCGGACAAGGTTCAATATCGTTAATCTCACAAATAAGTTCTTCTGTTCGAGGCAAATTCTCGTACTGCTTCCGTCAATTTCCTTCTAACGTTAACAGTATATTGCATTTCGGAGAAAACGCTGTTGTTTCTGGAGATGGGGCTGTTTCTACTACCCTTGTGACTAATAAAGACCCAAAAAGTTTTATTACGTTTCGTTGGAAGCAATCAGTGTTTTTGTTTTTTTCTTTTTAAAAAAAAAAACACTGATTGCTTCCAATAATGAAGAATAGAGTTTTGAACAGGGGATGATTATTCAACCCTAGTCGCTTTCATTATTGTGCAATCAACAAAAAAAAATCTGCTATATTTGTCATCTTTTGATTGATGCGAATATTTATGTCATGAATATATATAGGAAAAATGATAAAAAAAACCGTCAAAATAAAAAAAATTATAAATATGGACCCATGATAATATTAATATAGGTTTTGACAACAATAGTATAGATTTTGGTAACAATTTTTATAAAGCTGTGTATAATTTTTTTATTTTGACGGTCTTTTTTTGTCATTTTCCCATATGCATATTATATATAAAATTAATATGTGCAGTACATTCGAAAAGACAGCAATAGCAAAAAGAATATTATATTAATTTGTGTTTGCATATGTTTTTGTTTCTTTGGGCATTATCTTCGATCCATGTTTCTTTTCTTGGTTTTTTTAATCCTTCAAACAAAATCGTTCCTTTGATTGATGCTTAATATATTTATAATTCCTATTAATATTGACGTTAATTCATTAGACTCTGTTTATTGCACCAACACAAATAGTAAAACAATATACCTTAACATAAGTGTTAGTTAAGAGATTTATTTTGATCCTAAATATAATATCTTAATTTATCATGTCTCTCAAATTTGTAATTTATTTTTTTCAAGTCATCCTTACTATACACATTAAAAGAGTTTTCATTAAGGAATAGTTTTAATGAAAATGATTAAAAAAGATATTTGAATATAATCAACAACACGTTTTTTTATAAATAACTAATCTAATTAATTTCTCAATCCCTGCAAATTAATAATCTACCTCCGACAACTAATTAGAGTTTTTGTTTTTAATTGCAGAGAAGGGCAACACGGTGGTTGATTCTGCAGGGACAACATTCTCAATGTTGCCAAAAGATTTCTACGACAAAGTGGAATCAGAAGTTGCAGCAAATATAGAATTAGAACGTTCTCATGATCCATTCAATTACAATCTAGGCCTGTGCTGTAAATCAGAAAGCTATGAAATGTTCCCAGCTCCCATGATCACTCTTCATTTTAATGGCCACAAAGCAGATGTAATATTGAGTCCAAACAATTGCTTCTTCAGAATGAGTCAAAGTGTTGTTTGCTTTGCTTTTCATTCCATTCCAAGTGGGCGAGTACTTATAGGGAACACCCAACAGGTCAACGTCTTGGTTGGCTATGACCTTCACAATAGGGAAATACGTTAAGGTCCCAGAAGAGCATATATACAAAGGTGGAAGTGTTCATTTTATTCCTATATCTCTCTTTTTCTATCTTTATTTTCTCTCGAAGAGGTTGACTTCAATGAGATGTAATTTATGTTGAATGGATGTGCTTTGAATCCAAACATTCAAATCAAATTAATTATATTTATTAATTGTTTCATCTTTTTTTTTATACTAAAAACAATTATTTTCCTATTTGAGATAATTCTGTTTGAGATACTATTGGGTATTAAATGTGCACATTTCTTCTAACGGGAACTCAAACATTGGATTGCTATACTGTGAGAGATTAGTCCTCTATGCTAAACCCAATCCTCATTAGCATTAATTGTTTTAGCTTTTTTATTACATGGATGTACATTTTCTCTCTCATCTAAGCAATAATTTTTCTTCTTGTATATTCTCTTTCTAAACAAGGCCTGTTACTGGGGATAGATAAATGATATGCAATTGCTGGACAATGTAACAATCTCTTACTTTGAATACACAGACACACACACGCACATATATGTGTCTGTGGGCGCGCGCGCGCTCAGTAGTGCCACTGCCGGCAATGGCGATCAAATTAAAATAAAATAACTAGTTAAACCGGTATTGATCATCATTTATAAGAGTTAAGAAATTAATTAATCTCCTGGTATTTATTTGTAATTTTGAGAATATAAGTACTATTAATTTTTTTTACAAGAAGCTTATTTGTAGTTTTTCGGTCCATTAACGTTTAAAATTATAGAAATTTAATGGAGGAACAATGCTCTGACTTTATAGCTTTAGCGACGACATCACACTGCCGCCTTCAACTTTAGGGTGGCAAGTGCTACTGAAAAAAATAAACAGAAATAACCATCACCTAACTGTTGCAATTCAATGTATTGAAACATTCGGCATCAATAATACATAAATAATCACAAAAAAATTATGTCATATTTTTCTCCCACCACAGACAAAAGCTAATAGTAGATAACTATGACAAAAACTAATGCTTTTTACATGCATCTTTTATACTAGTAAAAAAGGGAAAGTTATTACTTTCTACACCGATTCTAAAACCGGTTTAGAAAATCTTCTAGAACTTGTGTAGATCGATAACATTGGATATGTAGTAGTAACAATCTACCTAAGACACGATGTATTCAAGAAGAAAATTGATATACTCCAAAGTTATTAGGCACATTGAACCTTATGGGTTCAAGAATATATGCAATTAAAAATCATTATTCCGATTTACATAAACCTCATACATTGGATCTTTAAATATCTCTTATCCGCATCTTACTTTATACTACTTCCGATTCTTAATATAAGAGCTAGTTAACTAATTTAAGCAAATTAAGAAAGTCTGTTAAATTAGTTATTTGTAATAAATAGGTGCTCTCTTTTCCATAATACCATTGCTAATCAAGTATATTAGCTTTAATATTTGATGAGACTTTTAACATGTCTAATTATTATAAAGACTACCTTGAAAAAATAAATAAATATAAGAGACAAAATGAATTAAGGTTTTATATTTAGAACCAAATAGAAAGTCAATCTGGCTCTTATATTAAATACCAGAGGAAGTAACAAACAACCTTGCATGGACGATACTCCCCCTTATTTTCTCCATCATGAGAATAGAAATGACTATCTTCCAAACCCTATATCTTCTTCCACAATCTTCATCACCATCTTCACTTGCTTCCTCTTCCTAACCAGAGCAACCCAACTTGGTTTTGGTGTTGAACTCATACACCTAGGTTCCCCACAACAATCTCCATTCTATGATAACTCCACAACACCGATTCAGAGATTGTTCAATGCTTTTCATCGATCCATGAAACGTGCGACTCATTCCTTTCCCAAGGCTAAGGTTGTCGTTGATAATTATCCTTAATCTGAGCTCAAATATGCCAATGGAGAATAAGTCATGACCTATTCCTTAGGAGAAAACCCTAGTTTCCAAACTTATGGTGTTGTTGACACAGGCACTGACCTAACTTGGTTACAATGTCATCCTTGTTATGAATGTCACAAACAAAAAGAGCCTCTTATTGATTTATATTCTTCTTCCATAACTTACTGAACCTATTATTGCAATTCTGATCAATGCAAAGTAGCAAAAGCTTCAGTAAGTAACACATTCTGCGACGTCGTTTTTAGCTGCCAATTTGAAATATCGTATTTGGATAAATCACTTACAGCAGGAACGTCGTACACGATACGCTCACACTTGCTGCTTCTTCTACAAGTGATATTGATGGTGGTAAAGTGGCATTTCCTAAGACCTTGTTTGGCTGTGCTGATAAAACTACGGGTTACTTTGTTCCTGAGGGTTCTGGCATTGTTGGTCTGGGACGAGGTTCAATTTCGTTAATCTCACAAATGGGTTCTTCGATTCAAGGCAAATTCTCGTACTGTTTGACTCCAATGTTTTCTGACAAATTAAGTTGAATTTTGGTCAAAAAGCTGTCGTTTCTGGTTCTGGGACTATCTCTACTCCACTTGTGAAGACAGACAATGACAATTACTATCACGTTACGTTGGCAGCAATTAGGGTGGGGGACAAAAGAATGCAGTTCAATTTTGGTAAGAAGTCCATATATTCCAGTGCCCGTCCATTCACCATATACCAATTCTTTCAATATTTTGTTGATGAAAGGGGGGCAAAAAGAAAAGTGGACTTAATCAACGAAAACAAAAAGTTTGAATCTTCATCATCATTTGCTGATGAAATGTTAAAATCATGTTTTGCACACAAGCCCTTTAACATACATGGAGATAAGCAATAAACAAAACTATTAGTAAGGAGTTATATATGTATAGATGTAAGAATTTAGAGGGATTTATGGTAAAATTTCCCAGCTTTAAAGGTTATAGATAACATAAAGTTCAGAAGTTATATAATTTTCCCTTATTTTATAGATGGTTGGCCAATTGAAGAGGGCAACACAGTAATTGATTCTGGGTCAAGGTTGACAATACTACCTCAAGGTGTATACTTCAAAGTGGAATCAGAAGTCATAGCGAAGATTAAATCATGTCAAGCAAGAATAACACGAGCTTTTAGCCTTTGGTATGCATCAGAAAGCATTGAAAGCCTTGGAGCTCCCATTATTACTCTTCATTTCAGAAATAATGCACATGTCAAGTTAAATCCAATGAACACCTTCATTTTGGTTTCGTCGGGCAGAGTTTGCTTTGGTTTTCGTCCCATGATGCGAAGTGTATCGCTGAAAGGGAACTTAGCTCAAGTGAACTTGTTGGTTGGGTTTGACCTTCAAAATAACATTGTTTCCTTTAAGCCCACAGATTGCACTATGTTCTAATAAAACAATATTTAGAATGATTTCTGTTTGTTTTGGTCATTTGTATATTTTTTCTCATTTATCATCTTGATGAAGCGGCTTTAATTAAAATGAATTCAAGCTATTCTTCACATTTTTCCTTGTTATTATGTTTAGAATTTGTTGGCATAATGAAGATTCAGTGAGAGGGAAAAAAGGTGAGGGAAACATATATAATTAATCAGGAGTAAAAAAATGAAAAACTATATTACATGATCAGACAAACCAAAAGTGACGCTTATAAGAAAAACCACACCCCTTTAAAGATTTTATGCTTTTGTTTGAAACCGGAGAGAGTATCATGGACAAATAAGGGGAACAAAAGGTATTGAAATAGTACTAACAGGATTAACCAGCATAAGCATTATTATGTATACATTGGATAGTGAAATTAATTAGAAGACATGAAAGAGAAGGCTTTTGATTGGTCAGTCAGTCATATGGTTATTACAACATGAAAAGTCAAAGAACCAAGAAGATGTAAATGAGTGAGTGCCTAAAGCACATGGTAAGTGGATTAGCGTTTGGCTCGATGCATTGCATAAGAATTCCCTGTAATTCTGATCTCTTTCAAATGTTTTCTTGGCACATTTAGGTTTTAAAAGGGATTGCCATATGTACTAGGATTATATCATATGAGGTAATAAGGATTACGTTCCTAAAAGTAAAGAATGGGGATTACAACACGGAGGAATCTAAAAGAAAAAGACACTATTTGTCCTTGTCGATCATCTTTCTCCACCTTCATTGTCGACGCTGCTTCACCAGCGACCTTCCTATATGCTCCTGCCCTTAACTTATCAATGTCGATTATGAACTCATGGTATCATCGCTTGAAGGATTCATTCCCCAAACTAAAATAGTTCATCAGATTTTAAGAAACTGCCTAATGACAATGTTTGCCTCATTGAGCTCCACATCTCAAATGGCGATTTCATGGATAAAACTATGTGGACACCATCAGAAATGGATCTTTGCCCAAGAAGCAACCTTTCATCTGGATGTTTGGTGGGCTCTTGGTTGAAGAAGAGGGAAGCAAGGTGGATTAGGAAGGAGAAACGATGGCAATAATGATGGGGCGAGGGCTACAACTTGCGATAGATGAGGGAGGAGGAAGGTGAAGAATGGGATAAAGACATTTTTGTCCTTTTGATTTTATTTGTATTAAATGATAAATTTAATTTTTTTATTCTTAGCATTGTACCAAACAAATTTATTGTAATCATCATTACATTTCACCATTACGTTTCTTTACATTCCCATCGAAAAGAAAGCCTTTTCAGTAGAGCCTCAAGGTTAACAATGGAGGAAGCCGAAACAGGTTTACATGATGTCTAATGGGTGGCAAATTAGTGGCGATGGATAGACCAAGCTTGAATGATTGACCAGCTTGCGCTGATTGCTTACCCTGACCAGAACTACCCAAAAAAAAAAATCATATCTTTCTTTCTTAACAAAATACGAGATAAGTATATAAAATAAATAAATATTTAAAGAATATTCATTAATTTATTATTGCTGTTTTTTTTTTTTTGTGAACTTTCCTATATATATATGTTTTTTTGCAAGCCAATTTATTCTATCCGCCTACCTGTTTTTCGAAGATAAACGGTGCACAGACCCAGCTAAAACCCCACAACATACAAATAAATAGCGCGATGCTACATTAATTTTGTGGCAGTGGCATACAATTTATCACTTACAATTTCGCTGCTACTAGTATAAACCTTCCAAATTAAACAGAAATTTTTTTGGGGGGGGGGGGGAACAAGATAAACAAGAAGGAAAAAGATGTTCATTCAGGGAAAAAAATTGCAGCATCCAGGCAGCCATTCTCAAGGCTTCCACAGCTTCATTGTACCATCGTCACTATAAGTTACCACAAGATTCCTATGAGGATGATGCGTCACACCAATAACTTCCTTCTCATGGACCTGCCATTAGCCAGAGATATATTAAGATCACACCACTCACACACACACTAACTAGCTAGCATCTTTGATTTGGCAGCGTGTAACCATAACACAAGGAAAGGAAAAAAACGACCCAAGGTCTAAAAAGTTGCACGACCATTTTAACCAAATTACCGCCTAGTTTATTCACGTAGAATGTATAAAAAACCATCCAAGACATCCCAAACTGTGCTTCGGTGCATAACACCAAGAAAGGTCAACGTTCAGTGCATTACTACTTCGGAAGTATTTCCGAAAGAACGGCAATCGCCCTAAATAAAATTATGCAATAATATAGCACGTAATATTTCAAAACTAGTGCAATGTTGTAATTTCTTATCCAGTCAATGTCAGGTCAACTATTAGTACAAGTTGGGAGTTTTTTTAAACCCAGCATTTTTTTTTTTTTTGGGTCAATTTTTTAACCCAACGGTGACCTTCATAAGAAGGAACATTACAGCAACTTTGAATGATTATATGCAATATTCTCCACAATTTTCTTCAAGGCATTCATATAATTTTAGGGCAAAACTACACATTAACCCAGTTTTTTTTCCCCCAAAAAATTATCTAACATAACATACACTATCCACAAGCCTTGAGTATTGCAACTATTTCTTCGGAGAAAACATATCTAGTTTCATGTTAAATCCACACTTTGACACCAGCCCTCAATTTAAAAATTGAAGTGGCAACTACAAGCAACTGTTTTACGTACAAGTAGATATGCTGATCAAAATAAATAACACCACCACCAACAACAGCAACAAAGTAAAGATACCTTCATTAGATGCTCCAATTTGCCAGATTGATAGCTGAAGCAGTACATATTCCTGAATTTTATTTGCAGATAACATGTGAGAATAACATGAAGGTGAATTAACCAAAATAACTGAGTATCAGAATCATAAGGGTAGATAACTGAATTTAAGATTTCATAACCAATTTTTGTGACTCTCTTTCCATCATAACGTGATGAAATAATCATATTTTGAGAAAGTAAAGAGCAGATAAAGCTCTTGCGTGTAAAAAAAGATGGAGAATTGTGAATCATAAATTGACATAAATTGGGCTCTATAAGATTCTTTATCTCTCTTATTTGTTTGTTAGTTTATTTTTTATTGGCCAAATCGCTCCGTAGGATTCAATAAACATCATTGTCTATGAAATTGCATGAAGGAACAAGGTTATCAAACATATATCTGCAAGTACCTGTCTTCACCAACACAGTATATCCATTCCCCTTTAGGTGAAACGCATGCCGCAACGAAGTCCCCACCTTCTCTTTTACCGGATGAGAAGCTCTTCACAACCTACATCAATATCAGGAAGAAGAAAAAGAAAAAGTATGCTGAGAAGAACAGGATAACAGAGCTAGCTTTAAGATGCTACAATTATTCATTCTTTCTGAATTTGTAGAGAAACCTTTTTATTCTTTTCTAATAAACAAAGAAATATTATGTTCAAACTAGTAGTTGGTAAATCTGGATCCCTTGTAAACAATAAAAATATGGATAGAAGAATGAGGGGAGTGAAAGCATGAAATTTGAGGATGGATGATGAGAGAAGAGGGAATGGAGCAGAAAGGAGAGTAAAAAAGAGAGAGAGAAAAGGAGAGGGGACTAAAGAAGACAACATGAGAATAAAAGAGCTGTTTAAAAGAAAATAATAAAAATATTACTCCTCAAGTCCTAAATATAAAACCCATTTTGTAGTGTAATTTACACTACAATATAGGTCTTATATTTAGGACCGGAGGGAGTATAAATTAAAAATTACTGACAAGTAGCCTTATGTTTATCAAATTGGCATATTTCTATCAAAGAATATATAGATGAGTTGTTACTCGTATAGTATCCAAGAATTTCTCAATGAATAACAGCAGTTGCAGTTCACATGCACAGATAGGATGAAGGACCATTCCTCCAACCGAATCTGAGTGTTTGAAACTAGATATCTACCAACATGAATATGCAAAACTATAAATTTAGCCTTCTCATACAACATTTTAAAGGGAAACAAAAAACAAAAATGGGAAAACAATGTCATCAGTCTTGGATCCAGTACTGGAACATGGTGAGTGGGAAAAGGAATACGATGTCCGATGAATACCTGCCCTTGAAGTGTCATGATGTATATCGAAGATGTTTTGTTACATACAACAATGTGATCTGTATTCTTTGGGAAAATATGAACGGAGTTAACTGAAGCATCACCTCCCTAACAGTCCATAAGGAACCAGATATTAGGCAGAATATATTTACAGGAAAAATGAATGTACAAAACTTAATAACAAGGAGACTTAATGACATAAGTATCTGAATACTTGCCCTTAAAGGAGGAGGTGGCTTAAAAGTCTGTATGCAATCTGTAGATTTCAAATCCCAGACCTACAAATATAGAGAAAACAAGTTATTTCTCATGAACTAAGGAGGACAAAAAGCGCACACCCCCAGTATGTTTTGAGGTGCTGACCTTGATTGTACAATCACTGGAGGCAGTAACAACACGACTTCCATCACTTGTGAAAATTGCATCATTCACATAAGATGTATGGCCACGAAACTCTTTCAATAGCTTTCCAGATTTTAGGCCATGGATTCTACATGTGAAGAACAACAATTGCACTTAAGTATCTGTTAAACTATCCATAGAACAACAGCAACATCGGTGTTGATCCATGAATAAAAATTTGAGTTGTATATAGATAGGCATTATAGAGATAAAAACTATTAAACTATCCACAAAGACACAAATCATTTATAGTTAAGGCAACATAATAAAGCGGGGTGGGACTACTGAAGAAAAGTGTATCAAATCTGAGATGACAAAAACCATAGAATAACAGCAGCAGCAATTAAAGTCCCGTTTCTGTGGGAAGATAATTTATGAAATAACACGAATTTTAAGTATTTGTTTGTGTTAATCCTTGATACATTATTTTGTCAGCTGGAGAACTAAAGAATTTTTTGGGTGTTTGGAAAGGTAACACAGTAAAATCCCAAATCACTTGGGTTTAAAGGCGCTTCCAAACTGCAAGACAATTCTTACATGTGAAAAAACCATAATTACTTGCCACTTTCTAGGCTTTGAAACCAACTTTCAAAAATTTAGTCAGAATTCATTGTCGGCCACGGCCAGGTTTCAAAAACAGACCCATCACAGGCTGATCAGAAATTTAATTTGACTTCAGAAACAGAGGACTAAACTTAGTAGGTTTTTGACCGTGAACAATAGCAATAGGTGAAGAGACTTTAATAGTTCATATCAAGTAAGTTAAGTAAGGAAATTCGTGGAAATGAAACCTTGCCGTGCTGTCAAATGAAGTACTTAATAGCTGGCTTCCATCACGAGAGAAGGCAATACTTGTGACACCCTGGGAATGAGCACGTTCAAGACGCCGCAAACATTGACCAGTCCTTATCCGCCAAACCTAGAATGATATAATTACATATTTAAATGCTTTGCATATTAACAATTGAAAAGATCAAAACATTAACAACCTTCAATGCCAGCAACTGGACATTAAGACAGGACAAGGAAGCACATAATGTAGATGCATACAGAATGAGAAAGTGGGATCAGTTATTACAAGAAATGTGAGACTTTCATTGTATCACAGCGTATAGCACGAATAATACAATGCTCATGTTACAAAGTACAATACTGTCCTAGTTAGTTGTTTATTTTTATACAAGAGTAATGCTGGAGATTATGGGTTATGCTAAGATCTATAACAGCTCTTTTTTGTGTTAGTTCCCATTCATTTTAGCTTTTATTTCCCTTACTTTCACCATTTCTCAGTTTTCAGAGCAGAGCTTAGGAGTTACGTCTTACGCCTTCTCAAATTGTGGGTGTAATTGAATTTTCTCTCCCACCTATATATGTGTACGCACATAGCACCACAAAATGAATAAGTTTCAAATCCATTTTTCTATCCTTTTGCACCATATTTCTTCAAGTACACCACTGTAATTTTCAAAAAATATCTGGACATGCGAGACATGGAAAATTATCAGACTTGCAATATGTTAAATGAAAGTATGCCACCTAAAAATGACTATCTTCCCATCATATTTAGTAATACCACACGGTAGCTTGTAGCACCATGCTACAGCTATTAGCACTGCCATGCGAGTAGCATTACAATGTTCACGTAGCTCCAATACAGCATTGTTATAGGAGCTACTTTTGTGTAACTGTATTTCACACTACATTATAACCAGGACTAAAGCAACCATACTTAAAGCAATTTTGAAGAGGATGCTTTGGGATCATCAGCGTTGACTGATTTTTATTTGCCACATAAAGAGCACGAGATGATGGCCTCCTGCCTGCTCTTGATATAGCTGATAAAACAAATAAAACCTTCTAAAAACAAAGAGGAAACTAAGGCATAACTTAATTATGGTCAATATGATAAAGCTTACACTCAAGAAGTTTGGAAGAAATTTCGGGATAAAAGGGAAAAAAAAAAGAAAAGAAATAGAAATTGTTGTATTTTATGACTAAAGTATTTGATGCGATTTTTTCATGATTATTATGCTGCTACAAATCTTTCCTATTTTTTTTCTGTGATTTTGATTTTCAAAATGCATTCAATCTTATCATTATGGGCCAGTTAAAGCGTATGTGTATAAAGCATTGCACAATTCATGATTAGGAACACAAATGAAACAAACATATAGATGAAAGAATTTTTGTTGAAAAGATGCTGCCCTTAAAAATTGTCAAGTAGTACTTACTTTAATCTTGCCATCTTGAGATCCAGAAGCTAGCATCTCAGAATCTCTGCTAAAATCTACACAAAGTACTGCATCATCATGCATCATGAATATTTCCTGCAATCTCTCAGCACATCAGAAATGCTCAACGCTCAGGACTAGACTTGATGATACAGTATAGAAAACTTAATTTTATAGGCCAGAGAACACAGCGTCAAAATATAGCTTCCAACTAAAGAATAAGAGACCCATTTGCAAGAAGAGGATGTGATGCATGTATCGATCAATAAATACACCACTAGGCTTAACTAAGCCCCAGCAAATTAATTGTTGCAATCAAACTAGCAAAGATATATCAAGAAGACATGTCCATCTATGACTACAACCTCTCAGAGAGAGAGAGAGAGAGCATAAAAAACAACGTGCAAATACAGAAACATCTTTGCAAAGTTACGAGTGTCATGCGGCGCGCAACTTCATAAACATTGTAAATGTATCACTAAGTATCTCTAACTTGGCCACAACAAATCAACTGTTCTAGAAATGCCAGCACAAGAGCATGGATAATCTATTTCACCCATGGGAAACTGAAGAGGTACCCTAGGAGTAGAAAATTGTAGATATTTTAATTATATTTATTTTATTATTTTATGTTTCAGTAAAGTCTTTATTAAAGTTATTTGGGGTTTCCTTTAATTATAATTAGGTAACTATTTAAGTAGAAATTATTTTAATTTTTTACTATTGTATTTAGGGCTTTATAAATAGCCCTTGGGTTATTTTCTTTGTAGGCCTTATAGAGTTATCATCCGGAAATTTGCAGTCAAACACTCTCCCCTTCCTCTCTTTCTCCCTTGATCTGTTTTATCATCCCTCTCTCCCCTTCCTTCTCCCTCCCCTTTCCCTCCTTGTCCTGCATCACTCATCTTTCAAAGCATCGTGCTTAAAAGTCATGGAAAGGGTGCGGACCTTCAGGTGAGTAAGTGAGAAACTGATAATATGTGCAGGGCACTGAAGAAGGTAAAAGAAGTTTAATTTTACAAATATAACTTACGTCAGCCTGGTACTGGAGATCTTTCTTCAGCTTTCCACTAATGTAATCCCATACCTACAGATAACCAAGACTTTGGAAATCAGAAAAAAAGCACATGATTACTAAAAATTGTCACCAAACATTATACCACAATGCGTACCTCAATAAATCCATCAACTGAGCAAGAGACAAGAAACTGCCCATCTGGTGAAAAGCGGGCACATTCTGCATGACTTTTTGTGCCAAACTATAGAAGAACACAAGCAAACACAATTATTGGATTATAAACCCTTCAGCATGACAACGAAGATGAACGTTAATGAATATTGATTTTTCACTTGTAAGGTCAAACAAAACGTCCTGATAGAAATCAAGGGCTGAAGAAAAACACTACAGGTAACAAGTGTTAAAACAACAATACAAACTCCACATTAGCAGATAGCAAAATCTTCAAGCCAAAGCAGTAAATGATAGTAGTTAATCCATTATGGATATAACTGAAAGCACATAACAATGCAGCATTGGTATGAATTATACCTTAATTGTATGAGAAATAGTTGTCGGATACACGTCATCCACATCTTGTTTCATAGCAGCTGTCCCTCGAAACAAGTCAAACTGTGTTCCAGGAGGAAGTAATCCTGAAAGTCACAAAGAAAAGCATAAAACCATCAAGGGATAAATTCACTGCAAGTTAGGCAATATAGAATCATCAAGTTATCACCTTTACTATCCAAGCATGGAAAATTTAGGCATCCCAAAGCATCAAAAAAGAAGTATTTCACTCCACGTATTTAAATTCATCATGGTAATTGAAAAAATGTACGATTTAATTCATTCTTTGCACCTTTAAGAAGAAATAAAGAAATGCCCATACCATCGTACATGTGCCAGAAATGAAGGAAATTAAAGAAAATAGTGAATTGCAAATGAAAGCAGAATCCATGCAAAATATCATAAGAATAGACCATTTTTCATTTCAGACAAAAGTTGACACAGAAAGTAAGCTAATGGAGAATTGATCTGTCCGCAGAAATACACCTTGATGCTGCTGCCACTTCAAAGCCTGACCAATTAGAGCCATTAATCGGGAAGGTGGCACTACAGTAACTTCTGCAGCAACAGCTGTAAAAAGCAAAGGAGAAGAAAAACTCAGTTTTTTGAAGTAGAAGCTAACCTCAGCAATAAATACTTGAACAATAACAAAGGAGCAAAAATGGAAAATCCATCAGCTCTAGTTTGTCGTAAGAATATATATTATTCGGGATTATGCTATGATGACCTTCACTAATACACCTATGAGGAAACCCACCTCAGAAGCCATGGCAGGTAAACGTAGAATTGCCTGCCTTGGGTATCCCGTGAGTACCCATACCACTCAACAAGGGACAAAATAGTTCTTCATTTTTAAAAAAGCAAGTTTCCGTTTTTAAAGTAAAAATCTTGAAATGCAACTCAACAGGAAGAGAATCTGATAATAAATAGTAACTCCACCACCAATCAAGGAGAAAACATTTTTTTTCCAATCAAGAAAGATACATTTACTATAATTGCAGCCATAAAAATCAATATCACAGCTAAGCACAGCAGCTACAAAATATTTTGGAGAATACCTTGGGCAATTTGCGCACGTCGCCTTTCTTTTGTTGAGTCTTGATAAGCCTATCACATGGACAATTCTTTTTCAAAAAAGGGAGCAAACAACATAGATTCAAAACATGTCACTCTGTAGTCCAGAGCAGAAAAAGATGCCAAATTTTATTTGCATAGGATTCACGTACTGATGAAGACAATGACCTATAAGCTACTTAAATTACAAGCTGAAAAAAGAGACATATTAAGATTTAGAGCCCTGGTACTTCCATGGTTACATAGGACTGCTTCAAGGGATAACGAACATCAGAGCATATTCAAAATATGATGCTCATACAGTATGAAAAACATAAAGAACAATTAAACTTATATACCATACAACAAAAAAATGTGAATGCACACATTAACAATTCCCGCAGACAATTATCTTCTTCTTTTTTTTTAAAAATATTTGGAAGCTCGGTTCTCCAGCAGATATAGGGATACTACTTGTTCCTTTAATTAAAAATTCACCTCACTTAGATAGTTAACCAGTATGGTCCCAATATTTTGAATGTATTTATCTACTTAAAAAATTAAAACGTTTTACCTTAATACAAGTCCACATGATCTCAAATTCAATCATAATTTTTAATATATATATATAATATTGAATATTGATATTAATAAGCTCATACTCAGCAACAGAAGTATTAATTTGAACTATTAGAAAACGAATAACATGAAGTAGACTCCAACCTCATTAGGATCAAAATATGTTCTAACAAGGAGATGTTCAAGCCGCAAATATCTTTCAGGTTGTTCTTGTTTCATGACACCCATCACCTGTGTTTGCCGTAGAATTGCACGAGCAGTATCCAGTTCTCGAAGTTCAATCATCTCCAATACAATCTGCAAACATGTGAACAAAAATTGAAACATTTGTTATTGGACTGAAATATGTGGAAATGAACTGTTATGGACATCCAAGGTTATACATGCCTACAAATCATCCTAACATAAGTAATGGAGAGCTTCTCTGTCTGTTCTGCTCAACAGACTTTACCTCCCTCCCACCCCCTCCCCCTGTCTACAAGATTGATGGAATCAATAATCAAACCAACTTTTCTGTATTCAGATTTTCTACACCTTCGCTGGAATGTATTTTCAAACAATATCAATTTTCAATTTGTCTGGCTTAAAGTGTAGCTCTCTCATGTTTGCCTAAGTTCCATCCTCACTGCTATTATATGGATCAGGCTATGTTATGTTCTCGTTGTACATGTAGGATGGACTATGCATACTTCAACCTTAATCATCATACAGAAGATAGATGAGGAGACTTAGGTCAGTAACTCATTAGCTTTTTCTCTTTCTACATTCACATATGAAAAGAAACTTCACACATAACTAAACTGTTTTGACAGTGAAATACCTGTAGCATGGAAAAATGAATAACTTTGGTCTATAGATTATCTAGCAAAGGTTTGAAGTGTAAGACAAAATTTGATACCTTTGGTTTTTACTTTCACCATTCGGAATTGGGGAAAAAGACTAGCAATGCTAGAGAGTATTGGGCTCAAATGGATGGAGAGACCAGAGAAGTGAAGCAGTGTTCTGTTATCTTTTACTTATTCCAATCAAGGAACTGATGATTCATCATGACATTGAAAGCCAGATCAGTAGGCCGTTCAAATTTTCATTGCATAAAAAAAGTGTACCTTTAGTTGATGATTAAAAGTACATTTCCTCAATCAGATGTTTATCAATTCTCTAGACACGCTAAATCACCATCCCTCTCATACATATCAACCCTCTCAATGCTTATCTCTCACTAGCAATGAAGTTTGGGGTCCTCCAAATATTACAAATATCAGAGATGCAAGGTTGTCATTTGTAGATCCCCACAAGAGATTAACATGGGTAAATTTTGTTACAGAGAGATCAGAACTCGCTGTTGTCTTTCAAACCTTCACAAACTGATCGAAACCAGATTCCATGCCTCCATTCAAATGTTCAGAGTCTATAACAGTGGCAAAATTTTCAGTACTGCCCTTGACTATTACGAAATCACCATGAGATTCCAGATCAAAGTTAATGCATTATTGCTCCCAGGGTGGGAAAAGGAGCAACATAGGTGATCAATAGGATGCCTTCAAGGATTTAAAATTTACTTCACTTCATAAAAAGCTTCATAATATTTTAAAAGAATACAAAAGAGGTCATACCTAAAAGCTTACCAGCAAAATAAAAACATCTAAAAGATCAATTTCCAGTTTTCCATAGATTCGACTAGGTAATACTAACCCAATTTCTCCTGTCACTCAATTTATTTTGTTAAGAAACACCCTTTATTAATGTTCTCCAACCACACAGCACTACTTTCTCCGCTTTAACTCCCACTTTCTTGTCTTCCCTCCTTTAATCGCACCCTACTATTTCACTCAAACTCAGTGCCCAGCGAAAATCCTCAAACAAATGATAGGTTTTTTTTGTAGCATTAACTAGATACAAAGTCAATGGCAATCAGTTAAGATTGTTATAAAGCCACAGGGGATTTAAACTCATTAATCAACCAAACTAACATGCAAATACCTGCTCATACAAATCCTCCAATTTATTCCTGGGAAGCTTAAGTTGAGCCACTTGAGGCAATATCGCATCCCACCTTCCACTATTAATATCAGCAACAAATGTCTCAATGCTGTCTACAGTATTCAAAGAAACCTGACACTCATTCTGCAAAGTCTGGAATGTCTGGTGCAGGGAATTTTCCTTGCAAAACTGGAGGACGATTTTGATGACACTGCAAAACAGTTCTCACGTAATTGAAAACAAATAAACTAACAATCCGACAGAAGCCTAAAACACTTATGGGACCAAAACAATGAAGTTTGTGCATTCAGAAATACGAAACTCACTCTCGTGCTTCGATTTCAAGAGTAGACATAGCTTCAACAGGTCACAGAGGTCCAAGGTTCAAAGCAGACCCAGTGAGCGTGTAGGGTTTTACACTCAGCTACCGGCTAACACGAAGCAAAAGGGAATGTGAGAGGGAAGGAGTGAAACAGTGACCAGGTCCGGAAAGTATATTCCTGTCTATGAGGGGCAGCTGTTTCATGCGAGAGATGGTAGGGGAGACAAAATTCGAGGACGAGTCAATGAAGCTTCCAAGCTCTAACACTCTTAACTTTCGAGGGTTTCGATTTTAATTTTACTGGGTTTTCGTTGCTCAGATGCTATCCATGGGGTCCGCGACAGGTCGAGTTGAGGGGTTGGGTAAAACTACAAATTCTATGATATACAAATTTTACAATATAAAAAATAAATCTATCTCAATGTATATAAAAATATTTTTTTAAACACGATTTTGTTGGATGTAAGGTAACATAATATAAGATGAGACAAATTTTTTTATATATTTATTTTGACAGTATTTAGATAAATACTAAATTATAATTTTAAAAATTATTTTACGATATATGAAATAAATATGTAGAGAGATTTATCACTAAAAAATATTTTTTAAAAATCTTTTTATTACTTGCCAAACAGTTTAAAAAAACACTTTTAAAATCATAATTTAATTACGTTCAAACATCTCCATGCCTTTGGATGTGTTTGGTGAGCTTTTGGATGAGACAAAGAACGATTGCAAGAATTAATGAATTTTAAGAAATTAAAAAATCAGAAATTTGAAGTCTCAATTCTCTTTTATAACAAATTAAATTTGAGTGTTCTTAGCCTTCTTATAGTTAATTCTTAATTTTAATCAATTATAACCTTTATAATAGAATGTCAGAAGTGCATATTACGGTCCTAATTTAGATAAAGTTTGAGTTTAATCTCTTGATTTTATAAACTATTATTTTTAGTTTATTGGTATTACCATCATTAGTTTTATTTAAAAAGGGTTGAAATTGCAATTTTAAATTATTATAATTAAATTAAACGAATAAGTAAATTCGCAAAGTAAAGAAACATTTTGAGTAGGGGTGAATAAAACCAAACCGTAATCGAAAACCGAATCGAACCGAATTTAATTTTAGTTTTTTAGTTCGGTTATTTTGGTTTTTGGTTACATATTCAGTTTTTATTTTTGTAATAATTTGGTTTTAGTGTTTGGTTCAGTTAGTAAAAAAAACGGTTATAAACGAAAAAACCGAAATGAATATATTATATATTTATATTTAATAAATGTTATTATAATAAATATATATATGAGTTTATGTGAACTCTTTAAATATATTTATATTCAATAAATATGGTTATAATAAATATTATTGTAATAAATCACATTAAATGATGAAATATTTATTAATTAATGGTTGTAATTGTGTTTTATTATTATTATTAATTTAAAATCACTTTTATATTTATACATTTCGGTTAATCGGTTAACCGAACCCAAAAAATTCGGTTAATTCGGTTTCGGTTAGTTCGATTGTCAGTTTTGATTCGGTGTTTAAAATTTACTCTGTTCAGTTATCACCGATATCCGAACAAAAAACCGACACCCTTACTTTTCGGGCCCGGGGTTCCGTAGCTCTCTCCATCTTCATTGGTTCCAGTCTAAGGTTTGGCCGTGGGATCTATCGGACGGTCTCAATCAATTCTTGTTGATGGGTGCGAACTTGGGGCAAGGCGCAAAAATCTCCAGGATCCCCGGCGGGGACAATTGTCGGAGGCGGACGAGGGGTAACGGCGGCGACGAGAGGCTGCACATTGATAAGAAACAAATTGGCCTTTTCACCCTTTCTTCCCCTCTATATCTCTCGTTACCCTTTTAAAGTTTAATTGTTTAGCGGCTTTGTGAGTGTCTGTATAGAGGTTTTTTATTTGGTTTGGCTGATAATATACTTCTTTTTCATGGCTCACTATTTCTTACTATTTGGAATTCCCCCCTTTTTCTGGCCATTATTATTTGGAAGGTTTTTGGAAGATCAGATGTTGTAGGGGAGTCAGGCTAACGCTGTTTGTTATCATAGGTTGCCTTGCTATAGCGGTCTTGGCGCCAATTTCATCTTGCGGGGTGGAGATACTTTTCATACTGGTTTTTGTCCATGGCCACTGTGATATGCATTAAAGATGTTGTTTTTAGGACAATTTCCAATTTCCAATTTTGCATGGTTCAGATCAACAAGGACAATTTACTGAAGATGATGGGTTTCAATGGATTTAAACAGAATCCAGATAGGTTTAAGCTGTTGTGGGCGCTTTCAAGCTTTAAAACATGGAAAATCATTTCATTCTTATTTAATCAGACTTGGACTGTTGAGTGAAGTATTTCTTGCAAACAATACGATATCCATGTATGTGAAATGCTCTCATTTAGATGACGCACAAAAGCTTTTCGATGAAATGCATGATCGAAATATCATTGCTTGGACAACAATGGTATCCGCTTATACCAACCGTGGGAGGCCTCGTGAGGGTCTTAAACTTTATAGTCAGATGCTGGAATCTAGAACACAGGAACCCAATGAATTTTTGTACTCTGCTGTTTTGAAGGCATGTAGTCTCGTGGGAGATGCTGAGTTGGGTAAGCTGATTCATCAAGATATATCTAGAGCTAAGTTGAAGTGTGACACTGCTTTGATGAATGCACTCCTGGACATGTATGCCAAATGTGGAAATTTGAGGGATGCTCAGCAAGTTTTCAACTCAATCCTGTGTAAAAATTCAACTACGTGGAACACCCTTATTTTGGGTTATACTAAAGAAGGATTAATGGACGAAGCCTTGGAATTGTTCAATCGAATGCCAGAACCCGATCTTGTAACTTGGAACAGTATCATTGCTGGCCTCGCATATAACGGTAGTCCACAAGCATTGCAATTTGTATCTATGATGCATAGGAGGGGCCTTAAACCAGATGCATACACATTCTCATGTGCGCTTAAAACCTGCAGTTATCTTGATGATTTAATCACAGGAGGACAGATTCATTGTCATATAATTAAGTCTGGCTTTGAGTCTAACATTTACAATATATCAGCATTGGTTGACATGTATTCAAATTGCAAGTTTTTAACTGAAGCAATCAAGGTATTTGATCAATACTCTACGAGCTGTCCTGTCACTCTAGGTTTGGCGCTCTGGAATTCTATGCTTTCTGGATATGTTGTCAATGAAGATTACACAAAGGCTCTTAATATGATTGCACATATTCATAATTCTGGTGCACAATTTGATTCCTATTCTTTTAGTATTGCTTTAAAGATCTGCATCTACTTTAAGAATTTGAGACTGACATCTCAGGTGCATGGTTTGGTAATAACTTGTGGCTATGAGTTATACTCTGTTGTTGGAAGCATTCTTATTGATCTATATGCAAAACAAGGCAGTATTGACAGTGCACTTAGATTGTTTGAAAGGATGTCAGATAAGGATACTGTGGCTTGGTCTAGTTTGATTGCTGGATGTGCTAGACTGGGTTTAGGTGCATTAGCTTTTTCTCTCTTTGCGGATATGGTCAAGTTAGATCTCGAAATTGACCAATTTGTCATATCCAGCCTTCTTAAAGTTTCTTCAAGTTTATCATCTCTGCGAAGTGGCAAGCAAATCCATGCTTATTGTGTCAAAAAGGGATATGAATCAGAAGGTGTTACCATGACATCACTTGTTGACATGTATGCAAAATGTGGTGACATCAATGATGGTTTAGCTTTGTTTAGTTGTCTTTCAGAAATAGATACTGTATGTTGGACAGGGATTATTGTGGGATGTGCACAAAATGGAAGAGCAGTCGAGGCAATTAGGCTTCTGCAAGAGATGATAAAATCAGGTTTCCAGCCTAATGAAATCACCTTTATTGGTGTTCTTACTGCCTGTAGACACGCTGGTCTAGTCAAGGAGGCATGGGCTATATTTGATTCTATTAAAACTGAACATGGACTAATACCATGCCCAGAGCACTACCATTGTATGGTTGATCTGCTTGGCCGATCAGGACACTTCAAAGAAGCAGCAAAATTGATTAATGACATGCCATTTGAACCTGACAAAACCATATGGCGCTCTTTGCTCAATTCATGTGTCATGCACAAGAATCGGGAGCTTGCAAAGATTGTTGCTGAGCATCTTCTAGCTACCACACCAGAAGATGCTTCTACATATGTAACGGTGTCAAATGTATACGGAGCTCTGGGAATGTGGGATAGTTTAAGCCAAGTTAGGGAAGCTGTCAAGACAGTAGGGACAAAGGAAGCTGGAAAAAGCTGGATTGAAATTGCGAGTTGAAAAGCTTGATTTGTTTATAGCATGGTTTGGCCAGATTAATCCTTAGTATTAAAAAACAAAATTTTTGGGATGATCAATTGAACTGTCTGACCTCTAACAACTGAGAACTATCTAAACTGAGAAAGAAGACCTTTATGTGTTCAATGGCTGCATTCATTCAAGAAAGAGCATCGAAACACCACATTCATATGAAATGTGGATGGGAGATGATTTAGCTCAAAAGCACCACATTTGGACGCAGCAAATTTCCTCTTCGGAGGGGAATTTTTGTGGCACAAGGAGAATTGGCCTCGGTGAATGGATTTTTGGCCACAGTGATCACATCAGATGGTGAACTTAAGAGAAGGCTGGCAACATTATGAAACAGAGAAAGGGAGGAGGAGAAAAATGGAGCTGTGCTCGGGTGTTATATTTTTGGTCTTGGGAACTTGTTCAACCACCTTGGGATGCTAAAATCTTGAGGACAAGACCTGCTACACATCTTTACTCTCTCATTCCATGAGATTTCTTGGTTAAGGTTGAAGGATTTTAGGGGTAGGTGATGCAATCTCACATGGGCTTGAGTTTTATTTCTTATATGGCATTAGATTCTTGTTTCTGCTTGGTGATTTTACATCTTCAGCGCTTGGGTTTTGAGTTTTACTGCTTGATGATATGATTTGGGGTTTAACTTAGGGTTAATCTCTGTGGGTATGAGATGCACGAATTCAGAAGGTGATTGATGACCAATCTAGGTGTTCTTTTCGGATTTTTGAACTGTGGGAAGAAGTTAAATCTGTTTAATTGCAAGGATATTTGGGTTGGTTGATGAACCTTAATTCTCTGCGGGACCTGAATGTCTGCTGCTAGAATTGGTGCTTGCTCTCTACATCTAGTATGCAATGCACTGATCTATTAATATCAAAATATCTGAACCTTTGAACAAAATCCTATAATCATAACCGTCCCCTTCAGCCCCCAAAGTTAGATTCCTTATCCTATCCTGGATGCATTGCTGACAACCCTTCAACTGAGGGCGAGAAGATGCGTCTGTGCATGCGAAGGTGCCATGGGTGAGACGGTGGTATGAATTTCAGAATCCTCGCCTCTTCATTTTTCAAGCTCGGAAATCCTTGTTTGTTGCAGAATGAGAAGCTTCTTCATCCAGGTCTTCAACTGCATGAAATTAGTGGGAACAAGAAGCTTTTTCGATCCAAACCTTCCATAGTGGCTTGTGAGTGGCTGTTTTGACTTGCTTCTTCAATCTCATTAATCTAGTTGCTTCTTCGATCCGAATCTGCGCATGATCAAATGCTGACTTGCTTCTTCCATCTCTCCTTCGAAATTGAAATTTGAACTAATCTGTTTGGTCCGATATTATCTAATTTCTTCTTCAATTTCCCACATGTATTTGATGCATTTTTATATAATCTAATTGCTTCATGAATAATCTAAAATTACACCTTCAAATGATGCTATACTTACTGAATTGGGACTATAATGACTGATTGAAGTAGAGTGAAGTGCTGCACAATCAAGCTTAAAATAACGTACTGTTTCACCAAATGAAGCCTTTCACTGAGGGGCTTTCCTTTGCCCTTTTCTTGTTCCTTTTTTTTTTTTTTGGGGAAAAAAAATACCCTTTTGAGGTATCATGCCTTACGAAATATATCCTTCAAGGATTTTCATACTTGAATAAGATAAACTTAAATTTGACCAAGTAATGCTAAAATAGCGGATGGATTTATTAAACGGCTAAACAAACATGCCCTGATGCTCTAAGCCTCCCTGTGGCTCGAGCGTGGTGCAATCCATTGGCTTAAAGTTGACAATATTGTTTTGAAGGTCAAAGCCAACCTTTAAGTTCATCTGAACTAAGTTGCCTATGAGTCCTAAATCCTCCAAAACTTGAAAAGTAAAGCATGCTAAATTTGGACAAACTACAACGAAGGTATTAATCGGATTTAACCTCACATCAGCACCTTTGAAATGAGCAGTTTTTTTTTTTTTTGGGTGACAAGTGAGCAGTTATAATTGGAGCTTTAACACCTTCAATACCTTCTGATTCATAGCAAAGGTTGAAAACTTTGCGTGGGTCATTACTGCGATTTCATATAATCTTTTTTGCGACTTCTGATTCCACTTTGAAGTACAAATCTTGCGGCGAAAATGACATTATTGATCCTGAGTCAATCGCTGTATTGCTCTCCACTAGTGATCTTGCAATGATCAACTCCAGTCTCTTAATTATCTTAATACAATTATAACATGTAAGAGCTGCTTTTAATTCTAACAAATATGACATGATGTTCCTCAAATACTCATGTATGATATTAAATTATATATTAGTTTATAAGATAGATGAATTAGTTTGGGAAAAAAAATTATGAATACAAGAAACAATGAATTAAGGTTTTACATTTAGGTTTAAAACCAACTCTCTAATTAGTTCTTACATTTACAACGAGAGGAGTAATTTTTTTAATTGCAGGGATCAATACACTGTTGATTTGAGGTTTAAAGTGAGATTGAACTCACAATTAGAAGAAAATCAACAGAATTAGAAATTATTTTGTCAATTAAAAAATAATTGAATGAATTGTGAGGTTATGTAATGAAAGTGGCCGGGATTGTCGAGTGGCTAATTACCTGCTGGAAAATCTATGCTTTTGTCTTCCACACTGATTCCTTCCAAGGTAACATAATAGTAGTTGTTTGAGTCTCCTGGCACAAGTGGAGGAGAGACAGCCCCAGGTCCAGAAACGACAGCGTTTTAGCCAAAATGCAACTTGCTATTTGCAGGATTGCCCAAATTTGTTCCATTAAAGTCATCCACTTACGTAAGCCCTAATTTCAACACCCCACGATGCCACTATGCAAGATCTTCTATGGCTCAGATCTCTTGTAGTGATTCTTCATTATGCAAATGATCTGGTTACAAAGGGACTTGTAAGCTATGACACACTCACACTTGCCCTAACAAATGGTACCAAAGCTGCATTTCCTGGGACTGTGTTTGGCTGTGGATATGATAATGGTGGCGTTGAGGTTTCTTCGCAGACATCTGATGTTGTTGGCCTTGTGAAAGGTCAATTCTCGTTGATCTCTCAAATGGGTCCTTCTTTTAAATGCAAATTTCCGTATTGTTTGATTGATCCATTCTTTAGTAGTGACTTGTCTGGTAAATTGAGTTTTGGTCAAAGTGCCAAGGTTTCTGGACCTAGGACTGTGTCCACCCCCATTGTACCAACGGTTCGAAGCAATTTATATTACCTCAGTATGGAAGGAATCAGTGTGGAAGGCACCAGGCTAAACTTTATTGCAGGTGACATGATTCAATCTTGGTGACTTTAACACAAAACACACATATCAAAGCTAAATATGCAATTTAACTCCTAATATTATTTCCGAAGTGCAATTTTACCCCATCTTTCTATGATTTTTTTTTCAATTTTGCCTTTAATTTATGGGAGGGGTAAAATTATACCAAAAAATATTTTTAACAATAAGGAGCTATATTACTATAATTTTAAATTTTTAGGATAAATTTTCACTTAAAAATAACTTCTTGATGCTCAAAACTCCTGAGTGAATACTTCAGACGCAAATTTGTATATTAACACTAACAACTCTGTATGTTTATCATTTGTGACACACATCTTCATTTTCATAATCGACTAGAGTGTTTCTTGCAGTTGATAATGTTTCAAGCTCAAACATGAAAGCAATGAGGGAGGGCAGTACGATCATAGATTCAGGGACAACAACACTAACTGCGTTGCCACAAGAGTTTTCCTGCAAATTTGAAGAAGTTGCAAAAGTGGTTGACACTAAATCAAAACGTGTTAACAGCCCAGTAAAACGTTTGAGCCTTGCTCTTCGGCCTTTTGCTTCAACTTCAGGTTTGGGCACCTATGG
This sequence comes from Neltuma alba, assembly GCF_004799145.2. Classification (NCBI taxonomy): domain Eukaryota; kingdom Viridiplantae; phylum Streptophyta; class Magnoliopsida; order Fabales; family Fabaceae; genus Neltuma; species Neltuma alba. The sequence goes on along the minus strand of NW_021632664.1, from coordinate 8,754 downwards.
GGTCCTGGCTCAGATTAACTACTTGATTGGTTATGATCTGCCCAATAATCTTCTTTTATTTAAGCCAGAAGATTGCTCTGTGTACTGATCCGTTTATTGCGTAGAGTCTGAAGTGATATTTTTTGGAAATTATCTGAATGTTTTCACCAAAAAACAAATTATCTGAAGGTAATATAAGATGGGATTCATACACTGATGAAAACATGTCTTGTTTTGTATGTAAAACGTAGTCTCATCATTAGTAGTCTTTCTTGCCGTTAATTAAAATTAGTTAAAAATAATAAGGTAATGGTACATTAAACAACCTGATTTTATTTTCCAGGTGTATCCAGCATCTTAATCTTATTTTTAGTGTATCTAGCAGCATAAAAAAATTAAGGTGCCAAATGTAATTAAAGAAATAACATTAAGGTACTGGATGTTTCAAGAAAATAAGATTAGAACGCTGAATGTATTTTATAAAATATCAAGTTATTGAATGTAGTTAGAAAATAAGATCATGATGTTAAATGCATCTTTATTCAAAGCAATAAATATGTATAGAAAAATGTAAATCATTTTTCAAAAGCAGCTTTTTGAAAGAGAGCTCTCTCACTTTTTTTCGTTTTTATTTTTTTATTTTTTTACCATACAATGAGGTATCAAGTTTAAAGTGCTATTTGTTATGAAATTAATCAACAAAGAAAGTATATCCAAAAAAGATGTAGACAAAAAAATGAGAGAATGATATTATATTCCTTCACTTGCTTCATAATATAATGGTATGCCATATTTATAGGTATAATCTTACACATAGGTTACATTTATACTTAAATGATAAATAAACCACATGAGTATGAGTGGAGGGTGAGTTATAAGATTAAAGACATAGTGAAGGAGTAATGGAAGATTAATTCCTAGTAGAAGTAGTGAGAGTTGATGAAGTTGAACGAGAAGAGGATATGAACATCTATATGTAATATTCATAGCACTCTTTTCAATTTTTATATTCCTCTTAAATTTTGATACACATGCGCACGCACTTCTCTATAATTTTTTTTTTTTACCGTTTTAGAGTTTTTTTTTTCAGTTGCCCAGAGTATCCTCCCATCCGAGCGGTAAGAAACTAATCCATTGGAGTATTATCAGGCATCGTAGCGGAGACTCCTCCTAATAATATTTTTGTTCATATAGACCATCCAAATCCCTTCTACTTGAACCAACACTTGTTAGTATTTTGAAGTTATTGGGCATAGTGAAAAGAGATTCTCAGTTGGGCTAAGCAGTGTTTGGTTTTGATCCAGGGCCCCAGCTACACTTGGGCCGGCCTAGTATTGGGTTAAAATTCTGTAATATATAATAAGTTGCCCTAATTAATATTGTTACATTAACCAGGTCCAGCGAAAGCGACTATTCTTTCACAATATGACGGATCAAGATTCGAATTTTGACTTAGAGAGATATTCATAATAGGAGTATTTTGAAAAATTGACAATTAACCGCCTTAATTGACCATTATTTCATAAATATCTTCACAATCATATTCTAATACTAATATAATATTACATCTGGTTCTCAATATAAGAGTTTGTTTGATTTTTATTTTGATCTTAAATATAAAATTCTAATCTATTTTAGCTCTCATATTTATATATATTTTTTCTAAAGTGGTTCTTGTAAAATATATTAAGAAAGACAATACTCATTTATTACAAATAACTAATTTATCTAATTTTTAACTAAATTTTATATTTAAAACTGAAGATAGTATAAAAATATTTAAAAATAATGTTTGTTATGAGTAAAAATAGAAAGAAAAATGTAATTTAAGATAATTTTACGCATATTCGTTTTCGCTTTGCTGAGTTAGTTATTGCTTGTTGGGGGAATAGTTGTTGATGTTGAAATACTCCAACAACTTCCAGTTCCCGGCGGCGAACAAACCAAAGCAAGGCAAGAAGCTCGGAGGAGTGCTATAAGTTTGGACCCAACGATTGTTTCTTCAGCTTCCAAAATGCTCGGAGCTACTGCAACTTCCACTGCATTGCGGCTTCAACCACCATTCAACTTCACCAACGGCAATTCTGTTCCCAGAATTGGCTTTCTCACAACAAGTTCAAAATCAAGACTTCAATTGAATCATCTGCATTTCTCTTTCTACAGAAGTAGCAGACAACAAACCCATTTCCATAAAGTAGCTGCGTCATCTTCATCTTCGGGTATTTGCATTTGGGCACTCAGCGTCTTTTGTATTCGCGTTTTTGTTTCTTTTTTTCTTCCAATTTTGTGAATTATTGGTTCGGTTCTTGTTCAATTGATTCTTTATATGCGCTATAAAGGGAGAAGCTGCTATTTTCTTATGAAATCCCCTTTGTACATTGAAATCGACGACAATGCCGAACTGGAAAGTCATCCTTTATAAAGAAAAATATTTTTTCCCTTGTTAAATGTAGGTATCATGGGTTATCTGACCCGAACCTTTTTTTTTTCCTTTTTCCTTAACAGAATAATATCTAACTTTATCATTATTTTTATTGGCGATGTTTGAGTGGAAAAGCTCGGAAGATCTTTTAATGGTATTGCTACAGTTCAGATTTTATACACTATTATATTGGCGATATATCTTGCTTTATCATTGTTTTCCTTGGTAACGTAAAAATGAACTTTTTACTTTGTTAAATTAGCTTCCATGGGTTATCTCGCTCAAGTTTTTTCTCCCTAAATTTAGCACCCCCTTGGTGTCTTTGAGACCAAGTGCCATTGGCAAGTATCATGTTGATTGTAAAATGTTATGATTTCTGTTGGAAATCCTTCCGCTTGCAACTTTTCAGGTGAAGTTATTCAAGGTCAATTCATACTACCAAGTACTGCCCTGTTATTTCAGTTTTTCTTTTTACCCTGGCCAGACTATTGGCAGAAATCTACGCAAGATTAGAATGACTGTTAATCATTTGTTCCTTGCATATTCATTGAATCACTAAAATTTCCAATGCTTCCATTTTTAACTTCTCCAATTTTCTTGTTGGAAGAATAGTATGCAGTGCAAAGTAATTCAAAGCTTAATTCACTGGTTCTGGATTACTATATTCTAGTTTTGATAGGGGTGGAGGTAGGAGTAGAGTTAAACTGCTATAGATTTTTCTTCTTTCTCTCTGTCTCACTAACTTATTAAAAATTGACATCTTCTGTGCTTGTAATTCATTACTGCAGCCATAAATGCAGAATATGTACAGGAACCAGCAACAAAAGTGAAATTTGAGACATCTTTGAGTTTGCCGGGTTGCTCAAATTCATTAACGCTCTTTGGAACTGGTTAGTTACTCAAACTCATTAAAGGCACGTTTGGACAGGGCAATTGAACTTTGGGGCGTTGTGACCTAGAAGTTCTTGAATTGCAGTTATACTTTATCTGCATTTTATTATCACCTAGAATTCTTGTCTTTATATGGTTAGCTCCACTGAAATGGTAAGCATTCTTGCCTTACTATTATAAGTTATGATGATTTCAGGATACAGAGAGAAGGTTTTTGCAATCGTCGGCGTCAAGGTGTATGCTGCTGGATTGTATCTAAATCAATCTATCACAAGTCAGCTGAATGCTTGGCAAGGGCAACCAGTAGATGCGATTCAAGGGAATTCTTCCTTGTTCAAAACCATTTTTCAATGTAGTGACTTCATTAATTATCAAAGTGTAATTTCCCACAATGCCCTTAATTAATTAAAGCTAGAGAAAGATTAAAGCTTACAAGGATCCCTTTGTTTGATTGCAGCTCCCTTTGAGAAATCATTACAAATTATTCTTGTCAGAGATGTTGATGGCAAAACTTTTTGGGATGCCTTAGATGATGCCATCTCTCCAAGAATTAAAGCACCAACACCAGAAGATGCTGCTGCTTTGTCCACATTCCGTAGTGTCTTTCAAAATCGTCCTCTCAAGAAAGGAACTTTCATATTTTTGACTTGGTTGGACACCTCTAAATTGCTTGTATGTGTAGCTTCAGTTTATTTCTTTTTATTTTATGTTTTGAATTTGTTGCAGAATGTCACTGAGACTTCAAATCAACTTTGAAGTCTTCTCAGTCATCACTCTTGCATTTGTGATGATACTTTAACTAGATTTCATGTGGTTTCAGGTTTTTGTCTCATTTCAAGGGCTTCCATCTGCAGCGGATGCTACAATTGAATCTGCAAATGTTGCTTCTGCACTTTTTGATGTATTTTTTGGAGATAGTCCTGTTTCTTCCACCTTGAAAGCTTCAGTGGCTGATGGCTTATCAAAAGTACTCAAGTAGAAGAAAGTATATTACATCATCAGGCATTATCATATATCCGTTGTTTGTTGAGATGATGGCTCTGTTGTTTAATGTATCCAGGTCATTTTCTATGAACAGTTTGAAACTATCAAACAAACCTTGCTAGAGATGAGTGATTGTATTGCTCATTACGCGATAATATATTGATATAATTACCAAAAAAAAAAGAACAAAACGCATTCACCTCCTGTTTCAAAACCTCCTCTGGTTACATTTTATAGGAGAACATACAAAGTTTCCAGAACGTACACTCACCCCCTCTAATTGTGAAAATAATAGGCATGGCCCATCGCTTTTATTTATCTTAAGCATAAGTTGGCCTTCTGATGATTTGTGCTGCAATAAATTAGGCTTCTTTGAGCTTCCCAGGAGGAAAAATGCAGAGTATAAGCTCCGTTAACAATTATGTCAATAGAGGGTGTTCCTGTATAAATTAAATTTTGGAGGGCGTGTCAGTTTATGTTTTATGAACAACATTCCAGGTGAACATAGTTATCTTGAGATTATGTTAGGCTGGTATGCTGATTTAGTCTTCAAGTGAACATCAGTAAGCTGTAGCAAGTTTGTCCGCCTTCGTTTGCTCAAGCAAGCTGACAACTTCTTCCATTGTTGGCCTCTTCAAGGGATCGGATTCAAGACACATCATGGCAATATTGAACAAATTGTTAACTTCTTGGATTGGACACGTCCCTAGCCTATCATCGAGAACTAGTTCCTCCTTCTTTTCTTGAACAACAGCCTTCACCTGCTCCAAAAATGACAGTAATTTATTTTACAGAAGTTATGTTGCATATGTTATGCCCTTCACAGTAGAATATATTTTCTGTTTTTTTTTCTCTTTAAAATGTCAATGTTGCATTTCTGATCAATTTGATGATTATTAAAAGCCCCTTCTAATAATTTCATGGAAAATTCAAATAGAATGGTAAACTTTCTTGTGGTGTTCAATTTACATTTATATGTAGGCATTCTCACAGTGCTAGACTTCATAGTCTGTTTGATCATTAGAATGGCCTAAATCGTTAATGAGGTTGTAAGATGTAAACTTTTCTATTAATTATAAATTACATTGAGGATATTCTAAGAGTTTTGTCTTACCCATGTGACGAGCTTCGTTCCTTCTTCCATAAATGTTTCATCACTGGGTTTTCTCCCTGTTAAAAGCTCCAGTAGTACAACTCCATAGCTGTAGACATCCCCCTTGAACGTTGCTCTTCCTGTATCGAAGTATTCTGCAGGAAAAAAGATCTTGTAAATTTTACTTTGACATGGAGGGTTGAAGCTAAGACTGATTAACTGTGTTGTATCTATACCAGGAGCCAAGTATCCAAAAGTTCCGGCCACAATTGTGGAAACGTGGGTTTTGTCAGGTTCCATCAACGTGGCTAATCCAAAATCAGAAACTCGAGCCTCCATGTTTTCGTCCAACAATATATTGCTTGACTTGATATCTCTGTGGATTATGTGAGGGATGCAATCATGGTGAAGATAAGATATTCCTCTAGCAGCTCCTATAGCTATTCTGTATCTTGATGACCAGTCTAAAGTTTTCCTCTTCTCTGGTGCTCCTGCGTCACATTCCACTTGAGATCAGAACATATCAAAGTTAATAAATTTCACTATTCATTCTTTAAGGAACCTTGGGAGGGGAAGTCTCATGAATCTTAGGCAAACTAATGACTAAGAAGTAAGAAATACTGGTCTGAATTTTCTTTATTCACAAAAATTAGTATAGATGGTGCATTCAAAGAGAGATAAAAAGAAAAAAGTGAATTAATGTAATTATAAGATGAGTCCCATGCATAGTCACATTCTCTTCTGTCATTATCTTTCTGAATGCATGAATGGAGAGGATCTAAAGGGAAGGAACACAAATAGATACCGTAGAGGAAATTATCCAAACTTCCGTTTGGCATCAACTCGTATATGAGGAGGTTGTAATATGGAGCAGTATAATATCCATGAAGAGTTACAATATTGCGGTGTTTTATGTCTGCCATTGCTTCCAGCTCTCTCTCAAATCCTTTATCTGCAGTTCCTCTGTTCAGTCTTTTCACTGCAAAAGATTTTGAGTCATCTATTTTCAGTTTATAAACCGTCCCATAACCACCACATCCAATGACCTCCATATTATTTAGGTTCATCATCTTCTTCAAGATCGTATCAGATTCAAGAGACTGCAGAACTGAAGACCTAAAGATTACTATCTTCCCACCTGTGTCATTTCATTACTGGATGTCAGCCAAAAAACATAGACATCGACATAGATACAAGACATCACACTCTAGATCTCTCACAAGAAATGGACAGTACAGTTCATTCTTTAGATTCCATGCAAATCATGGGAATACATGTCTAGTTATGTATTTGCGTCTGTTTCTGTTATGGCTTAATCTTATATATGCGTGTCTTTTTCATAGTTCATGATTTACCTGCATAGCCTTCTTCATGAATCATGTGCTTTCTTTTCCATCTTTTGTAGAGGAGGACTGAGATAATGATCTTGGATATGACAAAAGCGAGGCAGGATACCGTGATGTAAATGCCTAAAAGCAAAGACTTGCTCATTTGGTTCTACTAACTGGCTCTGAATTTTGAAGAACCTGAAGGTGTACTCTGAAATTATCGCGGTATAAGATGTTCAGTTGAGGAAGACCTCAAGGACAACATAAAAATTCAAGATACCTAAGACAAACTCTCAAATGAGGATTCGGTTTTTGTTAAAAGATCAAGGGCATTTGATGGTTCTAAGAACTTGTCTCAGAGATTTCTGGAATGGTAGAAGAAGCAAAAAGGAGAGGTAGTATCGCGTAGTTCACATTGAGCTCTGCTGAAGTGAACTGAAATTTTCAATATATAAGTCGCAGGATTTAATTTATGAAGCATGGGCGTTAATTGAGGCGTTGAAAAGCGTGGGAAAGTTCATCATTTTGTTGCATGAAAAACCTGCAGGCCCATCCCTGAACGTGTGAAAACGAAGTTTATGACCAAAAAGAATAAAGCGCACCACATGCTGCTAGGTGGACAAAATCAAGATGTATAGGTAACTTCTGCGCTTTATACACAGGATCAGATTTTTATATCCACATAAAAATGGATAATTTACATTAATCATAACTATATATTTATATAATTTTAATTTTACTTATGTACTTGTACATCCAATATATATTTGTTATAGTTATAATTAGTGAAATTGATTTTTGCTTAAATTAGTTGGTAGATGAAGTCATGTCCATGTATATAGTCTAGTGACATGAAAATCCTTCTTAAAACAGAGAAGGTTATCGATTTTATTTTGTTGGATAATCAAACTCGTGCATCACAATGGGCATAGTGTCATTGAGCCAGAAAACTTTGACTAATCGAATCTATATTTCACATATGAATTAGATGTGGTAATTTCATGACTTCTTTTATATTTGTGATGATTTGACCTATCATGCCATCTTGCATGGAAGACAAGTCCATGTTTGCATTTGTGTTTGCCCACGATACGACGTCAATACAAACATACCCTTATTGTCCCCTCTCTGTATATACTCAAGTTGTTTGAAACCTAAGTTGTGCAATAATGGAATTTAGGGGGTATTTGGATAAAAACTAAATCATGGTTTTAAAAGTATTTTATAATATAAGAAGTAAATATGTAAGAAAAGTTTATCTCAACTTACATAAAAATACTTTTGAGGCAACCAAGCATCCCAGAGTGTTTAAAAAACCATGATTACATGCATGTAGAGAAGTTAAGACTAAACAAGAAAATATATAATTTTAGCCAAAATTTGTTTTTTAAAAAACCCCAAATACTACCTCCGATCCTAATTATAAGAGCTAGTTGACTAATTTGAGGAAATTAAGAAAAAAGTTAAATTAGTTATTTGTAATAAATACGTATTGTTTTTCCTAAAATATCTTTGCTAATTAAGTATATTGGTTAGTTAGAACTATCATTATTAGAAGGATTACCTTAAGAAAAAAATATAAATGTAAGAAACAAAGTGGATTGAGATCTTATATTTAGAATCAAAATAAAATTCAAACTAAAGTCTTATATTAAAGACCGGAGGGTAGTATAAGTTTCCTCAATAAATACAATTCTTCTTCAATTACGTGTAATATATATTTAACTATATGTAAAACGGAAAGCACATAGATGAAAAAAATTACACCCATCAACGACTTGGCTCACTGGTTGCCAGGCAATAAATTTTACAATGGAAAACTTTTCAGCAATTTTCCACTTTTAATATTAAGAAAAGTAATTATTTATGTTTTATGTTTGAAAAGTGTCAGTTTTTTATGGATGGGTGAGTGATGAAGTGGACAAAAGCTGTCAAATATCGCGTGGGCCACATATGGAGAAACTTCGACCTTTTGTTTTTGGGGTGGTGTCGTCAGACACATGAGATAACCTTCTTTATGGAGGGAGTTGCATAATGTGAATGGGTTTTATCAAATC